>NW_026510879.1:0-67116 GCF_027579735.1 Bombina bombina
TAATACTCACATACACCCAGTTATAGTGACACACACGTGTAAGACATCAGTAATACTCACATACACCCAGTTATAGTGACACACACACGTGTAAGACATCAGTAATACTCACATACACCCAGTTATAGTGACACACACACTTGTAAGACATCAGTAATACTCACATACACCCAGTTATAGTGACACACACATGTGTAAGACATCAGTAATACTCACATACACCCAGTTATAGTGACACACACACGTGTAAGACATCAGTAATACTCACATACACCCAGTTATAGTGACACACACACGTGTAAGACATCAGTAATACTCACATACACCCAGTTATAGTGACACACACACGTGTAAGACATCAGTAATACTCACATACACCCAGTTATAGTGACACACACACGTGTAAGACATCAGTAATACTCACATACACCCAGTTATAGTGACACACACACGTGTAAGACATCAGTAATACTCACATACACCCAGTTATAGTGACACACACACGTGTAAGACTTCAGTAATACTCACATACACCCAGTTATAGTGACACACACACATGTAAGACATCAGTAATACTCACATACACCCAGTTATAGTGACACACGTGTAAGACTTCTGTAATACTCACACACACCCAGTTATAGTGACACACACACGTGTAAGACTTCAGTAATACTCACATACACCCAGTTATAGTGACACACGTGTAAGACTTCTGTAATACTCACATACACCCAGTTATAGTGACACACACACGTATAAGACATCAGTAATACTCACATACACCCAGTTATAGTGACACACGTGTAAGACTTCTGTAATACTCACATACACCCAGTTATAGTGACACACATGTGTAAGACATCAGTAATACTCACATACACCCAGTTATAGTGACACACACATGTGTAAGACATCAGTAATACTCACATACACCCAGTTATAGTGACACACACACGTAAGACATCAGTAATACTCACATACACCCAGTTATAGTGACACACACACACACACACGTGTAAGTCATCAGTAATACTCACACACACCCAGTTATAGTGACACACACACGTAAGACATCAGTAATACTCACATACACCCAGTTATAGTGACACACACACGTAAGACATCAGTAATACTCACATACACCCAGTTATAGTGACACACACACGTGTAAGTCATCAGTAATACTCACACACACCCAGTTATAGTGACACACACACGTAAGACATCAGTAATACTCACATACACCCAGTTATAGTGACACACACACGTAAGACATCAGTAATACTCATACACCCAGTTATAGTGACACACACGTGTAAGACATCAGTAATACTCACATACACCCAGTTATAGTGACACACACACGTAAGACATCAGTAATACTCACATACACCCAGTTATAGTGACACACACACGTGTAAGTCATCAGTAATACTCACACACCCAGTTATAGTGACACATGTGTAAGACTTCTGTAATACTCACATACACCCAGTTATAGTAACACACACACTTAAGACATCAGTAATACTCACATACACCCAGTTATAGTGACACACACACACACACGTGTAAGACATCAGTAATACTCACATACACCCAGTTATAGTGACACACACAAGTGTAAGACATCAGTAATACTCACATACACCCAGTTATAGTGACACACACAAGTGTAAGACATCAGTAATACTCACATACACCCAGTTATAGTGACACACACAAGTGTAAGACATCAGTAATACTCACATACACCCAGTTATAGTGACACACACACGTAAGACATCAGTAATACTCACATACACCCAGTTATAGTGACACACACACGTGTAAGACATCAGTAATACTCACATACACCCAGTTATAGTGACACACACACGTGTAAGACATCAGTAATACTCACATACACACGTGTAAAACATCAGTAATACTCACATACACCCAGTTATAGTGACACACACACGTGTAAGACATCAGTAATACTCACATACACCCAGTTATAGTGACACACACACATGTAAGACATCAGTAATACTCACATACACCCAGTTATAGTGACACACACACACGTGTAAGACTTCTGTAATACTCACATACACCCATTTATAGTGACACACACACGTGTAAGACTTCTGTAATACTCACATACACCCAGTTATAGTGACACACGTGTAAGACTTCTGTAATACTCACATACACCTAGTTATAGTGACACACACATGTGTAAGACATCAGTAATACTCACATACACCTAGTTATAGTGACACACACATGTGTAAGACATCAGTAATACTCACATACACCCAGTTATAGTGACACACACACACGTGTAAGACATCAGTAATACTCACATACACCCAGTTATAGTGACACACACACACGTAAGACATCAGTAATACTCACATACACCCAGTTATAGTGACACACACGTGTAAGACATCAGTAATACTCACATACACCTAGTTATAGTGACACACACACGTGTAAGACATCAGTAATACTCACATACACCCAGTTATAGTGACACACACATGTAAGACATCAGTAATACTCACATACACCCAGTTATAGTGACACACACAATGTAAGACATCAGTAATACTCACATACACCCAGTTATAGTGACACACACATGTAAGACATCAGTAATACTCACATACACCCAGTTATAGTGACACACACACATGTAAGACATCAGTAATACTCACATACACCCAGTTATAGTGACACACACGTGTAAGACATCAGTAATGCTCACATACACCCAGTTATAGTGACACACACACACACGTGTAAGACATCAGTAATACTCACATACACCCATTTATAGTGACACACACACGTGTAAGACTTCTGTAATACTCACATACACCCAGTTATAGTGACACACACACACGTGTAAGACATCTGTAATACTCACATACACCCAGTTATAGTGACACACACACACGTAAGACATCAGTAATACTCACATACACCCAGTTATAGTGACACACACACGTGTAAGACATCAGTAATACTCACATACACCCAGTTATAGTGACACACACACGTAAGACATCAGTAATGCTCTCATACACCCATTTATAGTGACACACACGTAAGACTTCTGTAATACTCACATACACCCAGTTATAGTGACACACATGTGTAAGACATCAGTAATACTCACATACACCCGGTTCTAGTGACACACACACGTGTAAGACATCAGTAATACTCACATACACCCAGTTATAGTGACACACACACGTGTAAGACATCAGTAATACTCACATACACCCAGTTATAGTGACACACACACATGTAAGACATCAGTAATACTCACATACACCCGGTTATAGTGACACACACGTGTAAGACATCAGTAATACTCACATACACCCAGTTATAGTGACACACACACACATGTAAGACATCAGTAATACTCACATACACCCAGTTATAGTGACACACACACGTGTAAGACATCAGTAATACTCACATACACCCAGTTATAGTGACACACACACGTGTAAGACATCAGTAATACTCACATACACCCAGTTATAGTGACACACACAAGTGTAAGACATCAGTAATACTCACATACACCCAGTTATAGTGACACACACACGTGTAAGACTTCAGTAATACTCACATACACCTAGTTATAGTGACACACACACGTGTAAGACTTCTGTAATACTCACATACACCCAGTTATAGTGACACACACACGTGTAAGACATCAGTAATACTCACATACACCCAGTAATAGTGACACACATGTGTAAGACATCAGTAATACTCACATACACCCAGTTATAGTGACACACACACGTAAGACATCAGTAATACTCATACACCCAGTTATAGTGACACACACACGGATAAGACATCAGTAATACTCACATACACCCAGTTATAGTGACACACACACACGTGTAAGACATCAGTAATACTCACATACACCCAGTTATAGTGACACACACACGTGTAAGACATCAGTAATACTCACATACACCCAGTTATAGTGACACACACACACGTGTAAGACATCAGTAATACTCACATACACCCAGTTATAGTGACACACACACGTGTAAGACATCAGTAATACTCACATACACCCAGTTATAGTGACACACACACGTGTAAGACATCAGTAATACTCACATACACCCAGTTATAGTGACACACACACGTGTAAGACATCAGTAATACTCACATACACCCAGTTATAGTGACACACACACACACACGTGTAAGACATCAGTAATACTCACATACACCCAGTTATAGTGACACACACACACACACGTGTAAGACATCAGTAATACTCACATACACCCAGTTATAGTGACACACACACATGCAAGACATCGGTAATACTCACATACACCCAGTTATAGTGACACACACACATGCAAGACATCAGTAATACTCACATACACACGTGTAAGACATCAGTAATACTCACATACACCCAGTTATAGTGACACACACACTTGTAAGACATCAGTAATACTCACATACACCCAGTTATAGTGACACACATGTGTAAGACATCAGTAATACTCACATACACCCAGTTATAGTGACACACACAGACACGTGTAAGACATCAGTAATACTCACATACACCCAGTTATAGGGACACACACACGTGTAAGACATCAGTAATACTCACATACACCCAGTTATAGTGACACACACACGTGTAAGACATCAGTAATACTCACATACACCCAGTTATAGTGACACACACACTTGTAAGACATCAGTAATACTCACATACACCCAGTTATAGTGACACACACACGTGTAAGACATCAGTAATACTCACATACACCCAGTTATAGTGACACACACACGTGTAAGACATCAGTAATACTCACATACACCCAGTTATAGTGACACACACACGTGTAAGACATCAGTAATACTCACATACACCTAGTTATAGTGACACACACACGTGTAAGACATCAGTACTACTCACATACACCCAGTTATAGTGACACACACACGTGTAAGACATCAGTAATACTCACATACACCCAGTTATAGTGACACACACACGTGTAAGACATCAGTAATACTCACACACACCCAGTTATAGTGACACACACGTGTAAGACTTCAGTAATACTCACATACACCCAGTTATAGTGACACACACGTGTAAGACTTCTGTAATACTCACATACACCCAGTTATAGTGACACACACGTGTAAGACTTCAGTAATACTCACATACACCCAGTTATAGTGACACACACACGTATAAGACATCAGTAATACTCACATACACCCAGTTATAGTGACACACGTGTAAGACATCTGTAATACTCACATACACCCAGTTATAGTGACACACACGTGTAAGACATCAGTAATACTCACATACACCCAGTTATAGTGACACACACACGTGTAAGACATCAGTAATACTCACATACACCCAGTTATAGTGACACACACACGTGTAAGACATCAGTAATACTCACATACACCCAGTTATAGTGACACACACACGTGTAAGACATCAGTAATACTCACATACACCCAGTTATAGTGACACACACACGTGTAAGACATCAGTAATACTCACATACACCCAGTTATAGTGACACACACACGTGTAAGACATCAGTAATACTCACATACACCCAGTTATAGTGACACACACACGTGTAAGACATCAGTAATACTCACATACACCCAGTTATAGTGACACACACACGTGTAAGACATCAGTAATACTCACATACACCCAGTTATAGTGACACACACACGTGTAAGACATCAGTAATACTCACATACACCCAGTTATAGTGACACACACACGTGTAAGACATCAGTAATACTCACATACACCCAGTTATAGTGACACACACACGTGTAAGACATCAGTAATACTCACATACACCCAGTTATAGTGACACACACACGTGTAAGACATCAGTAATACTCACATACACCCAGTTATAGTGACACACACACGTGTAAGACATCAGTAATACTCACATACACCCAGTTATAGTGACACACACACACACGTGTAAGACATCAGTAATACTCACATACACCCAGTTATAGTGACACACACACGTGTAAGACATCAGTAATACTCACATACACACGTGTAAAACATCAGTAATACTCACATACACCCAGTTATAGTGACACACGTGTAAGACTTCTGTAATACTCACATACACCCAGTTATAGTGACACACACACACACGTGTAAGACATCAGTAATACTCACATACACCCAGTTATAGTGACACACACACGTGTAAGACATCAGTAATACTCACATACACCCAGTTATAGTGACACACACGTGTAAGTCATCAGTAATACTCACATACACCCAGTTATAGTGACACACACACGTATAAGACATCAGTAATACTCACACACACCCAGTTATAGTGACACACACACACGTGTAAGACATCAGTAATACTCACATACACCCAGTTATAGTGACACACACATGTGTAAGACATCAGTAATACTCACATACACCCAGTTATAGTGACACACACATGTGTAAGACATCAGTAATACTCACATACACCCAGTTATAGTGACACACACACGTAAGACATCAGTAATACTCACATACACCCAGTTATAGTGACACACACACACGTATAAGACATCAGTAATACTCACATACACCCAGTTATAGTGACACACACACGTGTAAGACATCAGTAATACTCACATACACCCAGTTATAGTGACACACACACACGTGTAAGACATCAGTAATACTCACATACACCCAGTTATAGTGACACACACATGTGTAAGACATCAGTAATACTCACATACACCCAGTTATAGTGACACACACACACGTGTAAGTCATCAGTAATACTCACATACACCCAGTTATAGTGACACACACACACACGTGTAAGACATCAGTAATACTCACATACACCCAGTTATAGTGACACACACACGTAAGACATCAGTAATACTCATACACCCAGTTATAGTGACACACACGTGTAAGACATCAGTAATACTCACATACACCCAGTTATAGTGACACACACACGTAAGACATCAGTAATACTCACATACACCCAGTTATAGTGACACACACACGTGTAAGTCATCAGTAATACTCACACACCCAGTTATAGTGACACATGTGTAAGACTTCTGTAATACTCACATACACCCAGTTATAGTGACACACACACGTATAAGACATCAGTAATACTCACATACACCCAGTTATAGTGACACACACATGTGTAAGACATCAGTAATACTCACATACACCCAGTTATAGTGACACACACGTGTAAGTCATCAGTAATACTCACATACACCCAGTTATAGTGACACACACACATGTAAGACATCAGTAATACTCACATACACCCAGTTATAGTGACACACACACTTAAGACATCAGTAATACTCACATACACCCAGTTATAGTGACACACACACGTGTAAGACATCAGTAATACTCACATACACCCAGTTATAGTGACACACACACGTGTAAGACATCAGTAATACTCACATACACCCAGTTATAGTGACACACACACACGTAAGACATCAGTAATACTCACATACACCCAGTTATAGTGACACACACACGTGTAAGACATCAGTAATACTCACATACACCCAGTTATAGTGACACACACGTGTAAGTCATCAGTAATACTCACATACACCCAGTTATAGTGACACACACACGTAAGACATCAGTAATACTCACATACACACGTGTAAAACATCAGTAATACTCACATACACCCAGTTATAGTGACACACACACGTGTAAGACATCAGTAATACTCACATACACCCAGTTATAGTGACACACACACACGTAAGACATCAGTAATGCTCTCATACACCCAGTTATAGTGACACACACGTGTAAGACATCAGTAATACTCACATACACCTAGTTATAGTGACACACACACACGTAAGACATCAGTAATACTCACATACACCCAGTTATAGTGACACACACGTGTAAGACATCAGTAATGCTCACATACACCCAGTTATAGCGACACACACACACGTGTAAGACATCAGTAATACTCACATACACCCATTTATAGTGACACACACACGTGTAAGACTTCTGTAATACTCACATACACCCAGTTATAGTGACACACACACACGTGTAAGACATCTGTAATACTCACATACACCCAGTTATAGTGACACACACACACGTAAGACATCAGTAATACTCACATACACCCAGTTATAGTGACACACACACGTGTAAGACATCAGTAATACTCACATACACCCAGTTATAGTGACACACACACGTAAGACATCAGTAATGCTCTCATACACCCATTTATAGTGACACACACGTAAGACTTCTGTAATACTCACATACACCCAGTTATAGTGACACACATGTGTAAGACATCAGTAATACTCACATACACCCGGTTCTAGTGACACACACACGTGTAAGACATCAGTAATACTCACATACACCCAGTTATAGTGACACACACACGTGTAAGACATCAGTAATACTCACATACACCCAGTTATAGTGACACACACACACATGTAAGACATCAGTAATACTCACATACACCCAGTTATAGTGACACACACACACGTATAAGACATCAGTAATGGTCACATACACCCAGTTATAGTGACACACACGTGTAAGACATCAGTAATACTCACATACACCCAGTTATAGTGACACACACACATGTAAGACATCAGTAATACTCACATACACCCGGTTCTAGTGACACACACACGTGTAAGACATCAGTAATACTCACATACACCCAGTTATAGTGACACACACACGTGTAAGACATCAGTAATACTCACATACACCCAGTTATAGTGACACACACACGTGTAAGACATCAGTAATACTCACATACACCCAGTTATAGTGACACACACATGTAAGACATCAGTAATACTCACATACACCCAGTTATAGTGACACACACACACGTATAAGACATCAGTAATGGTCACATACACCCAGTTATAGTGACACACACGTGTAAGACATCAGTAATACTCACATACACCCAGTTATAGTGACACACACACACACGTGTGTAAGACATCAGTAATACTCACATACACCCAGTTATAGTGACACACACACGTGTAAGACATCAGTAATACTCACATACACCCAGTTATAGTGACACACACACATGTGTAAGACATCAGTAATACTCACATACACCCAGTTATAGTGACACACGTGCAAGACATCAGTAATACTCACATAAACCCAGTTATAGTGACACACACACACGTGTAAGACATCAGTAATACTCATACACCCAGTTATAGTGACACACACACGTGTAAGACATCAGTAATACTCTCATACACCTAGTTATAGTGACACACATACGTGTAAGACATCAGTAATACTCACATACACCCAGTTATAGTGACACACACACGTGTAAGACATCAGTAATGGTCACATACACCCGTTATAGTGACACACACACACGTGTAAGACATCAGTAATACTCATATACACCCAGTTATAGTGACACACACGTGTAAGACATCAGTAATGGTCACATACACCCGTTATAGTGACACACACACACGTGTAAGACATCTGTAATACTCACACAAACCCAGTTATAGTGACACACACGTGTAAGACATCAGTAATGGTCACATACACCCGTTATAGTGACACACACACACGTGTAAGACATCAGTAATACTCATATACACCCAGTTATAGTGACACACACGTGTAAGACATCAGTAATGGTCACATACACCCGTTATAGTGACACACACACACGTGTAAGACATCAGTAATACTCACATACACCCAGTTATAGTGACACACACACGTGTAAGACATCAGTACTACTCACATACAGCCCGTTATAGTGACACACACGTGTAAGACATCAGTAATACTCACATACACCCAGTTATAGTGACACACACACGTGTAAGACATCAGTAATACTCACATACACCCAGTTATAGTGACACACACACGTGTAAGACATCAGTAATACTCACATACACCCAGTTATAGTGACACACGTGTAAGACATCAGTAATACTCGTATACACCCAGTTATAGTGACACACATGTAAGACATCAGTAATGGTCACATACACCCGTTATAGTGACACACACACGTGTAAGACATCAGTAATACTCACATACACCCAGTTATAGTGACACACGTGTAAGACATCAGTAATACTCGTATACACCCAGTTATAGTGACACACATGTAAGACATCAGTAATGGTCACATACACCCGTTATAGTGACACACACACACGTGTAAGACATCTGTAATACTCACATACACCCAGTTATAGTGACACACACACATGTAAGACATCAGTGTAAGACATCAGTAATACTCACACACACCCAGTTATAGTGACACACACGTGTAAGACATCAGTAATACTCACATACACCCAGTTATAGTGACACACACACGTGTAAGACATCAGTAATACTCACATACACCCAGTTATAGTGACACACACAGACACGTGTAAGACATCAGTAATACTCACATACACCCAGTTATAGTGACACACACGTGTAAGACATCAGTAATACTCACATACACCCAGTTATAGTGACACACACATGTGTAAGACATCAGTAATACTCGCATACACCCAGTTATAGTGACACACACGTGTAAGACATCAGTAATACTCACACACACCCAGTTATAGTGACACACACATGTAAGACATCAGTAATACTCACATACACCCAGTTATAGTGACACACACACGTGTAAGACATCAGTAATACTCACACACACCCAGTTATAGTGACACACACACGTGTAAGACATCAGTAATACTCACACACACCCAGTTATAGTGACACACACACGTAAGACATCAGTAATACTCACATACACCCAGTTATAGTGACACACACACGTGTAAGACATCAGTAATACTCACATACACCCAGTTATAGTGACACACATGTGTAAGACATCAGTAATACTCACATACACCCAGTTATAGTGACACACACATGTGTAAGACATCAGTAATACTCACACACACCCAGTTATAGTGACACACACACACGTGTAAGACATCTGTAATACTCACATACACCCAGTTATAGTGACACACACACGTGTAAGACATCAGTAATACTCACATAAACCCAGTTATAGTGACACACACACGTGTAAGACATCAGTAATACTCACATACACCCAGTTATAGTGACACACACACGTGTAAGACTTCAGTAATACTCACATACACCTAGTTATAGTGACACACGTGTAAGACATCAGTAATACTCACATACACCCAGTTATAGTGACACACACACGTGTAAGACATCAGTAATACTCACATACACCTAGTTATAGTGACACACACACGTGTAAGACATCAGTAATACTCACATACACCCAGTTATAGTGACACACACACGTGTAAGACATCAGTAATACTCACATACACCCAGTTATAGTGACACACACACGTGTAAGACATCAGTAATACTCACATACACCCAGTTATAGTGACACACACACGTGTAAGACATCAGTAATACTCACATACACCCAGTTATAGTGACACACGTGTAAGACATCAGTAATACTCACATACACCTAGTTATAGTGACACACACACGTGTAAGACATCAGTAATACTCACATACACCCAGTTATAGTGACACACGTGTAAGACATCAGTAATACTCACATACACCCAGTTATAGTGACACACACACGTGTAAGACATCAGTAATACTCACATACACCCAGTTATAGTGACACACACACGTGTAAGACATCAGTAATACTCACATACACCCAGTTATAGTGACACACGTGTAAGACATCAGTAATGCTCTCATACACCTAGTTATAGTGACACACACACGTGTAAGACATCAGTAATACTCTTCTACACCCAGTTATAGTGACACACACACGTGTAAGTCATCAGTAATACTCACATACACCCAGTTATAGTGACACACACACGTGTAAGTCATCAGTAATACTCACATACACCCAGTTATAGTGACACACACACGTGTAAGACATCAGTAATACTCACATACACCCAGTTATAGTGACACACACACACACGTGTAAGACATCAGTAATACTCACATACACCCAGTTATAGTGACACACACACACACGTGTAAGACATCAGTAATACTCACACACACCCAGTTATAGTGACACACACACGTGTAAGACATCAGTAATACTCACATACACCCAGTTATAGTGACACACACACGTGTAAGACATCAGTAATACTCACATACACCCAGTTATAGTGACACACACACGTGTAAGACATCAGTAATACTCACATACACCCAGTTATAGTGACACACACATGTGTAAGACATCAGTAATACTCACATACACCTAGTTATAGTGACACACACACGTGTAAGACATCAGTAATACTCACATACACCCAGTTATAGTGACACACACACGTGTAAGTCATCAGTAATACTCACATACACCCAGTTATAGTGACACACACACGTGTAAGACATCAGTAATACTCACATACACCCAGTTATAGTGACACACACACGTGTAAGACATCAGTAATACTCACATACACCTAGTTATAGTGACACACACACGTGTAAGACATCAGTAATACTCACATACACCCAGTTATAGTGACACACGTGTAAGACTTCTGTAATACTCACATACACCCAGTTATAGTGACACACGTGTAAGACATCAGTAATGGTCACATACACCCAGTTATAGTGACACACGTGTAAGACTTCTGTAATGGTCACATACACCCAGTTATAGTGACACACACGTGTAAGACATCAGTAATACTCACATACACCCAGTTATAGTGACACACACACGTGTAAGACATCAGTAATACTCACATACACCCAGTTATAGTGACACACGTGTAAGACATCAGTAATGGTCACATACACCCAGTTATAGTGACACACACTTGTAAGACATCAGTAATACTCACATACACCTAGTTATAGTGACACACGTGTAAGACTTCTGTAATACTCACATACACCCAGTTATAGTGACACACGTGTAAGACATCAGTAATGGTCACATACACCCAGTTATAGTGACACACACACGTGTAAGACATCAGTAATGCTCTCATACACCCAGTTATAGTGACACACACGTGTAAGACATCAGTAATGCTCACATACACCCAGTTATAGTGACACACACACACGTGTAAGACATCAGTAATGCTCACATACACCCAGTTATAGTGACACACACACACGTGTAAGACATCAGTAATGCTCACATACACCCAGTTATAGTGACACACACACGTGTAAGACATCAGTAATACTCACATACACCCAGTTATAGTGACACACACGTGTAAGTCATCAGTAATACTCACATACACCCATTTATAGTGACACACACACGTGTAAGACATCAGTAATACTCACATACACCCAGTTATAGTGACACACACACATGTAAGTCATCAGTAATACTCACATACACCCAGTTATAGTGACACACACGTGTAAGTCATCAGTAATACTCACATACACCCAGTTATAGTGACACACACGTGTAAGTCATCAGTAATACTCACATACACCCAGTTATAGTGACACACACGTGTAAGTCATCAGTAATACTCACATACACCCAGTTATAGTGACACACACGTGTAAGACATCAGTAATGCTCACATACACCCAGTTATAGTGACACACACATGTGTAAGACATCAGTAATACTCACATACACCCAGTTATAGTGACACACACACGTGTAAGACATCAGTAATACTCACATACACCCAGTTATAGTGACACACACATGTGTAAGACATCAGTAATACTCACATACACCCAGTTATAGTGACACACACATGTGTAAGACATCAGTAATACTCACATACACCCAGTTATTGTGACACACACATGTGTAAGACATCAGTAATACTCACATACACCCAGTTATAGTGACACACACACGTGTAAGACATCAGTAATACTCACATACACCCAGTTATAGTGACACACACACTTGTAAGACATCAGTAATACTCACATACACCCAGTTATAGTGACACACGTGTAAGACATTGGTAAAATGTGTATAGTACACTGGTAATTGTCACAGACACCCAGTTCTTGTATAACATATTAGTTATTTTCAAAGTCATGCAAACGTGACCGAGAAACATGTGACACATTGGTAGTTCTCACCAACACACGTGTGCCACACATTGTTAATTCTTCCAGACACCCAGCTCATGTGACAAACATGCATGTAACACACTTTTAATTCTCAGACACTAAGCTCATTGTGAAAAACACACGTGTAACACACATTGCTAATTCTCACAGACATTTAGCTCATGTGACCAATACGCGTGTAACACACGTTGTTAATTCTCAGACACCCAGCTCATGTTACACACGCGTGTAAGACACATTCAGCTAGATTACAAGTTTTTCGTTGCGGCTTTTAACGCTGAAAATATGGCATTTTCAGTGTTCAAACAGCACCGCAGCTATTACAAGTGTTGTTGGTATAGGTGTACCGCACACCTTTTAGCCTGTACCGCAACGTCAGTCCCGCACACCTAAAAATTATGTTCCCATAGTGCTGGTATTACGAGTTTTGCGGTACGGCTAAAAAGTGAGCGTTACAGCTTAAAACTACAAGATCTGTACCGCCATCTAAAGTCAGTAGTTATGAGTTTTACGCTACAAAGCTGTAGCATAAAACTCATAACTAGTGTGTTAAAAAGTACACTAACACCCATAAACTACCTATTAACCCCTAAACCGAGTCCCTCCCACATCACAAACACTATAAAAAATGTATTAACCCCTAATCTACCGCTCCTGACATCACCACCGCTATAATAAACCTATTAACCCCTAAACCTCAAGCTCCCCACAACGAAATAAACTAATTTTAAACTAACGACCCCCTAACTATATTAAAATTACAATATCCCTAGCTTAAATTAAATTTAAAACTTAATTTCTTTTTAATGACACGATGAGTCCACGGATCATCTTAATTACTAATGGGAATACCTCTCCTGTCCTGCAGGAGGCGGCAAAGAGCACCACAGCAAAGCTGTTAAATAGCTCCTCCCTTCCCTCCCTCTCCAGTCATTCTCTTTGCCTATGTTAAGTGCAAGGAGGTGGTAAATTGGGTGTTGGAAAAAGATTCTTCAATCAAGAGTTTATTATTTTTTAAGTTGTACAAGATTGTGCTGCTTTGTCTTAGGGTGTAGCCGTAGTCCATATCAGTCTCTTCAGTAGAGCAGTGGTGGCTTTAGAGCAATGGGAACTTGTGGGACATAATTCTCACTGCGCCTCCCATATCTTGATGCTGCCCTAATCCTGATAGCCTAAGCAAGATGACTCAGGCTTTATCTTTCTCCACAGGACTATGTGAGGGAGAGGAGCTCTCAATCCTGCTGAGCTGCCCTGCTGTCGGGCAGATTTACAAGGTGAGTGCTGACTTTTTATTCTGGGTCAGTAAACAAAGATCTCAGAGGAAATTGGGAAAGAACTTTATATGGCTTTTTGTGGCTTTTTTATCACTTGGGCTGAGGGTAAGGACTCAGTGGGAGGTGATTTCTTTCATGTAATTAGCAAGAGTCCATGAGCTAGTGACGTATGGGATATACATTCCTACCAGGAGGGGCAAAGTTTCCCAAACCTCAAAATGCCTATAAATACACCCCTCACCACACCCACAATTCAGTTTTACAAACTTTGCCTCCGATGGAGGTGGTGAAGTAAGTTTGTGCTAGATTCTACGTTGATATGCGCTCCGCAGCAAGTTGGAGCCCGGTTTTCCTCTCAGCGTGCAGTGAATGTCAGAGGGATGTGAGGAGAGTATTGCCTATTTGAATGCAGTGATCTCCTTCTAAGGGGTCTATTTCATAGGTTCTCTGTTATCGGTCGTAGAGATTCATCTCTTACCTCCCTTTTCAGATCGACGATATACTCTTATATATACCATTACCTCTGCTGATTCTCGTTTCAGTACTGGTTTGGCTATCTGCTATATGTAGATGAGTGTCCTGGGGTAAGTAAGTCTTATTTTCTGTGACACTCCAAGCTATGGTTGGGCACTTTGTTTATAAAGTTCTAAATATATGTATTCAAACATTTATTTGCCTTGACTCAGAATGTTCAACTTTCCTTATTTTCAGACAGTCAGTTTCATATTTGGGATAATGCATTTTGATTTGACCATTTTTTCTTACCTTAAAATTTGACTTTTTCCCTGTGGGCTGTTAGGCTCGCGGGGGCTGAAAATGCTTCATTTTATTGCGTCATTCTTGGCGCGGACTTTTTTGGCGCAAAAATTCTATTTCCGTTTCCGGCGTCATACATGTCGCCGGAAGTTGCGTCATTCTTTGACGTTATTTCGCGCCAAAAATGTCGGCGTTCCGGATGTGGCGTCATTTTTGGCGCCAAAAAGCATTTAGGCGCCAAATAATGTGGGCGTCTTATTTGGCGCGAAAAAATATGGGCGTCACTTTTGTCTCCACATTATTTAAGTCTCATTTTTTATTGCTTCTGGTTGCTAGAAGCTTGTTCTTTGGCATTCTTTCCCATTCCTGAAACTGTCATTTAAGGAATTTGATCAATTTTGCTTTATATGTTGTTTTTTCTCTTACATATTGCAAGATGTCTCACGTTGCATCTGAGCCAGAAGATACTACAGGAAAATCGCTGTCAAGTGCTGAATCTACCAAAGCTAAGTGTATCTGCTGTAAACTTTTGGTAGCTATTTCTCCAGCTGTTGTTTGTATTGATTGTCATGACAAACTTGTTAAAGCAGATAATATTTCCTTTAGTAAAGTACCATTGCCTGTTGCAGTTCCCTCAACATCTAAGGTGCAGAATGTTCCTGATAATATGAGATTTTGTTTCTGAATCCATAAAGAAGGCTATGTCTGTTATTTCTCCTTCTAGTAAACGTAAAAAATCTTTTAAAACTTCTCTCCCTACAGATGAATTTTTAAATGAACATCATCATTCTGATTCTGATGACTCCTCTGGTTCAGAGGATTCTGTCTCTGAGGTTGATGCTGATAAATCTTCATATTTATTTAAAATGGAATTTATTCGTTCTTTACTTAAAGAAGTTCTAATTGCTTTAGAAATAGAGGATTCTGGTCCTCTTGATACTAATTCTAAACGTTTAGATAAGGTATTTAAAGCTCCTGTGGTTATTCCAGAAGTTTTTCCTGTTCCTAATGCTATTTCTGCAGTAATTTCCAAAGAATGGGATAATTTGGGTAATTCATTTACTCCTTCTAAACGTTTTAAGCAATTATATCCTGTGCCGTCTGACAGATTAGAATTTTGGGACAAGATCCCTAAAGTTGATGGGGCTATTTCTACCCTTGCTAAACGTACTACTATTCCTACGTCAGATGGTACTTCGTTTAAGGATCCTCTAGATAGGAAAATTGAGTCCTTTCTAAGAAAAGCTTATCTGTGTTCAGGTAATCTTCTTAGACCTGCTATATCTTTGGCTGATGTTGCTGCAGCTTCAACTTTTTGGTTGGAAACTTTAGCGCAACAAGTAACACATCGTGATTCTCATGATATTATTATTCTTCTTCAGCATGCTAATAATTTTATCTGTGATGCCATTTTTGATATTATCAGAGTTGATGTCAGGTTTATGTCTCTAGCTATTTTAGCTAGAAGAGCTTTATGGCTTAAAACTTGGAATGCTGATATGGCTTCTAAATCAACTTTACTTTCCATTTCTTTCCAGGGTAACAAATTATTTGTTTCTCAGTTGGATTCCATTATTTCAACTGTTACTGGTGGGAAAGGAACTTTTTTACCACAGGATAAAAAATCTAAAGGTAAAAACAGGGCTAATAATCGTTTTCGTTCCTTTCGTTTCAACAAAGAACAAAAGCCTGATCCTTCATCCTCAGGAGCAGTTTCAGTTTGGAGACCATCTCCAGTCTGGAATAAATCCAAGCCAGCTAGAAAGGCAAAGCCTGCTTCTAAGTCCACATGAAGGTGCGGCCCTCATTCCAGCTCAGCTGGTAGGGGGCAGGTTACGTTTTTTCAAGGAAATTTGGATCAATTCTGTTCACAATCTTTGGATTCAGAGCATTGTTTCAGAAGGGTACAGAATTGGTTTCAAGTTGAGACCTCCTGCAAAGAGATTTTTTCTTTCCCGTGTCCCAGTAAATCCAGTAAAAGCTCAAGCATTTCTGAAATGTGTTTCAGATCTAGAGTTGACTGGAGTAATTATGCCAGTTCCAGTTCCGGAACAGGGGATGGGGTTTTATTCAAATCTCTTCATTGTACCAAAGAAGGAGAATTCTTTCAGACCAGTTCTGGATCTAAAAATATTGAATCGTTATGTAAGGATACCTACGTTCAAGATGGTAACTGTAAGGACTATCTTACCTTTTGTTCAGCAAGGGAATTATATGTCCACGATAGATTTACAGGATGCATATCTGCATATTCCGATTCATCCAGATCATTATCAGTTCCTGAGATTCTCGTTTCTGGACAAGCATTACCAATTTGTGGCTCTGCCGTTTGGCCTAGCTACAGCTCCAAGAATTTTTACAAAGGTTCTCGGTGCCCTGCTGTCTGTAATCAGAGAACAGGGTATTGTGGTATTTCCTTATTTGGACGATATCTTGGTACTTGCTCAGTCTTTACATTTAGCAGAATCTCATACGAATCGACTTGTGTTGTTTCTTCAAGATCATGGTTGGAGGATCAATTTACCAAAAAGTTCTTTGATTCCTCAGACAAGGGTAACCTTTCTGGGTTTCCAGATGAATTCAGTGTCCATGACTCTGTCTTTAACAGACAAGAGACGTCTAAAGTTGATTACAGCTTGTCGAAACCTTCAGTCACAATCATTCCCTTCGGTAGCCTTATGCATGGAAATTCTAGGTCTTATGACTGCTGCATCGGACGCGATCCCCTTTGCTCGTTTTCACATGCGACCTCTTCAGCTCTGTATGCTGAAGCAATGGTGCAAGGATTACACGAAGATATCTCAATTAATATCTTTAAAACAGATTGTTCGACACTCTCTAACATGGTGGACAGATCACCATCGTTTAATTCAGGGGGCTTCTTTTGTGCTTCCGACCTGGACTGTAATTTCAACAGATGCAAGTCTCACAGGTTGGGGAGCTGTGTGGGGATCTCTGACGGCACAAGGAGTTTGGGAATCTCAGGAGGTGAGATTACCGATCAATATTTTGGAACTCCGTGCAATTTTCAGAGCTCTTCAGTTTTGGCCTCTTCTGAAGAGAGAATCGTTCATTTGTTTTCAGACAGACAATGTCACAACTGTGGCATACATCAATCATCAAGGAGGGACTCACAGTCCTCTGGCTATGAAAGAAGTATCTCGAATCTTGGTTTGGGCGGAATCCAGCTCCTGTCTAATCTCTGCGGTTCATATCCCAGGTGTAGACAATTGGGAAGCGGATTATCTCAGTCGCCAAACGTTGCATCCGGGCGAATGGTCTCTTCACCCAGAGGTATTTCTTCAGATTGTTCAAATGTGGGAACTTCCAGAAATAGATCTGATGGCGTCCCATCTAAACAAGAAACTTCCCAGGTATCTGTCCAGATCCCGGGATCCTCAGGCGGAGGCAGTGGATGCATTATCACTTCCTTGGAAGTATCATCCTGCCTATATCTTTCCGCCTCTAGTTCTTCTTCCAAGAGTAATCTCCAAGATTCTGAAGGAATGCTCGTTTGTTCTGCTGGTAGCTCCGGCATGGCCTCACAGGTTTTGGTATGCGGATCTTGTCCGGATGGCCTCTTGCCAACCGTGGACTCTTCCGTTAAGACCAGACCTTCTGTCACAAGGTCCTTTTTTCCATCAGGATCTGAAATCCTTAAATTTAAAGGTATGGAGATTGAACGCTTGATTCTTGGTCAAAGAGGTTTCTCTGACTCCGTGATTAATACTATGTTACAGGCTCGTAAATCTGTATCTCGAGAGATATATTATAGAGTCTGGAAGACTTATATTTCTTGGTGTCTTTCTCATCATTTTTCTTGGCATTCTTTTAGAATACCGAGAATTTTACAGTTTCTTCAGGATGGTTTAGATAAGGGTTTGTCCGCAAGTTCTTTGAAAGGACAAATCTCTGCTCTTTCTGTTCTTTTTCACAGAAAGATTGCTATTCTTCCTGATATTCATTGTTTTGTACAAGCTTTGGTTCGTATAAAACCTGTCATTAAGTCAATTTCTCCTCCTTGGAGTTTGAATTTGGTTCTGGGAGCTCTTCAAGCTCCTCCGTTTGAACCTATGCATTCATTGGACATTAAATTACTTTCTTGGAAAGTTTTGTTCCTTTTGGCCATCTCTTCTGCTAGAAGAGTTTCTGAATTATCTGCTCTTTCTTGTGAGTCTCCTTTTCTGATTTTTCATCAGGATAAGGCGGTGTTGCGAACTTCTTTTGAATTTTTACCTAAAGTTGTGAATTCCAACAACATTAGTAGAGAAATTGTGGTTCCTTCATTATGTCCTAATCCTAAGAATTCTAAGGAGAAATCGTTGCATTCTTTGGATGTTGTTAGAGCTTTGAAATATTATGTTGAAGCTACGAAATCTTTCCGTAAGACTTCTAGTCTATTTGTTATCTTTTCCGGTTCTAGGAAAGGCCAGAAAGCTTCTGCCATTTCTTTGGCATCTTGGTTGAAATCTTTAATTCATCTTGCCTATGTTGAGTCGGGTAAAATTCCGCCTCAGAGAATTACAGCTCATTCTACTAGGTCAGTATCTACTTCCTGGGCGTTTAGGAATGAAGCTTCGGTTGACCAGATCTGCAAAGCAGCAACTTGGTCCTCTTTGCATACTTTTACTAAATTCTACCATTTTGATGTATTTTCTTCTTCTGAAGCAGTTTTTGGTAGAAAAGTACTTCAGGCAGCGGTTTCAGTTTGAATCTTCTGCTTATGTTTTTCGTTAAACTTTATTTTGGGTGTGGATTATTTTCAGCAGGAATTGGCTGTCTTTATTTTATCCCTCCCTCTCTAGTGACTCTTGTGTGGAAAGATCCACATCTTGGGTAGTCATTATCCCATACGTCACTAGCTCATGGACTCTTGCTAATTACATGAAAGAAAACATAATTTATGTAAGAACTTACCTGATAAATTCATTTCTTTCATATTAGCAAGAGTCCATGAGGCCCGCCCTTTTTTTGTGGTGGTTATGATTTTGTATAAAGCACAATTATTCCAATTCCTTATTTTATATGCTTTCGCACTTTTTTATCACCCCACTTCTTGGCTATTCGTTAAACTGAATTGTGGGTGTGGTGAGGGGTGTATTTATAGGCATTTTGAGGTTTGGGAAACTTTGCCCCTCCTGGTAGGAATGTATATCCCATACGTCACTAGCTCATGGACTCTTGCTAATATGAAAGAAATGAATTTATCAGGTAAGTTCTTACATAAATTATGTTATTGTGATCACATATATTTGTGCGAGACTGCGATCTAGAATGTGGTGGCCAAATTTGCCCCTCGGTTTGTTAAAGGTTCAGTTAGCTCCCGGTGGCGTAGTTGTTAAAACAGATATGGCGACCAGGAGCTTGATTGTTGTTGCGCCCACGATGGGCGAGCTTCGTGTGGCGCCAGTTTGGGCTGCTATTCTCCTTTCCAATTTAGGAAACGGAGGGACTGCTTAGCACAGAATTCAGTATTTAGAAGTGGGCCCGGACAGCGATACAGCTGCGTTTCGGACCTTTTGGTAACCAAATTGCACACAGTTTTGGAAAGAGTCTCTACTAAGCACATTGCTTAATGTTCCCATATAAGTGGGACCGGACAACGCTATAGCTTTGTTCCGGACTTCTTATGATCAGTTTTATAAGCAGTAAAGTGTCTTATGTTAAATCCTTCTGTACACAAAAACATGAAGGGCAGATGGGCACCTTAGCAAGGTTTAGCTGAGGTGTAGATGGGTTCTGCAGTAATTGTGCACTATTTTAGTTTCTTTGTGCACTCAAAAATAAAAAGTTACATTTTAAAATTTAAAGAGACAGTAACGTTTTTTATGTGTTCAATTTTATTTAAAAATGTCACTCTTTTCTGAACCAACTTCTTCTCAGGCGTTTGCTGTGTAGGAGTCTGTTGACAATGGTCAAGCTATGCTACAAATTTCTCCTATAGTGTCCCAAAAAATGTATGGCCCACATGCAGTGCCCTGCGCTTCCTCTCACACTCCACCTGGAGTTACTCTGCATTTCATGCATTATCTGTATTTACCACGAGGTAGAAAACATTTCTAGAGAACTTTATTTTCAATCATTTATGGCTGATTCAGTAGTTACTATTCCGAATGTTTCTTCCTTGTATCAGACTCGGATGAAGTAATATCTTTATCTGATCCTGAGGTTGTTTTCCTTCAGTTTTTTAGCTTGATTACCTTCATTTGTTACTTGAGTAGGTTTTAGCTACCCTGGGCGACCCCGACTAGTCTATCCTAGAGCATCCAGTAAGTTATAAGGAATGGGAGAGACCTTTTCTCCATCCCCTATATTTAAAAAGATGTTTCCCATAGCCGACTCAGCTAAGGAGGCTTGGCAAACAGTCCCTAGGGTGGAAGGAGTGTCCACCTTAGCTAAGAGAACTACTATACCCTTAATAGGATAGTTGTGTTTTCAAAGGTCCTATGGACAAAAATTGTACACCAGGGCTTACAATGGCAACCAGCTGTGTACTTTGCTACCGTCACTAGTGCGGCAGCATATTGGTTTCATGCGATGTCTGATGCTACTAGGTTAGAAACTCTCCTGGATGAAATCTTTATTACGAATTCTTCCCTTCAAGTTATCAAACTGGGAGCAAAGATTTCAGGTCTCTCTGTTCCAGCTCACAGAGTTTTATGGTTAGAGCATTACTCTGCAGAGTATGCTCTAAGTCTAAGCTTTTTGCGATTCCTTACAAGGGGAAGACCTTGTTGGGACCTGTCCCGGCGGAAATAATCTCTGATATTATGGGAGGTAGGAGTTTCCTTCCCGCCCTGGGGATTCAGCCTCCAAGCAGAAACGGTCTAAACCTTCATGAAGACACTATCTGTCTTGGAATAAGGGAATCATTCCTAGATGCCAGCTATGACTTGGGTTTGAGATGTTCCGGATCCCGCGGCAGTAGCAATAGTATCCCAGGGATACAAGAGAGAGTTCAAAAGTCTTCCTCCCAGAGGCAGTTTTCTGCTTTCAAGAGAACCCGCTGGGGAATTAGCTCAAATGTAGAGCGCTCGCTTAGCATGCGAGAGGTCGCGGGATCGATGCCCGCATTCATTAGCTGTAGACCAGACAAAAAGAGAGGCGTTTCTACACTGTGTAAGAGACCTCTCCCACATGGGAGTGATAGTTCCTGTTCCGAATCAGGAATGGGGTCTGGGATTTTATTTAATCTTTTCGTGGTTCCCAAAAAAGGAGGGAACCTTGAGGTCCATTTTAGATCTCAAGAGTCTAAACAAATTCCTCAGAGTACCGTCCTTCAAGATGGAAGCTATTAGTTCCATTCTCCCTTTGGTCCAGGAAGGTCAATTTATGACAACTGTGGATTTAAAGGACACGTACCTGCAGGTTCCCATTCTCTGGGACCATCACAGGTTCCTAAGGTTTGCCTTTCTGGACAAACACTTTCAATCATGGCTCTGCCCTTTGGTCTTGTCACAGCTCCCAGAAATTTCTCAAAGATTCTGGGATTTCTGTTGGTGGTGTTCAGTTACAGGGCATTGCAGTGCACCTTATTTGGATGACATCCTAGTACAGGCTCCATCCTTATAACAATCAAGATCCCACACAGAATTGCTGTTATTCTTCCTGACATCTCTCAAATGAAAGGTGAATTTGGAAAAGAATTCCTTAGCCCCAAGAACAAGGGTGACTTTTCTTGGGAATCATAATAGATTCCTTATCACTAAGGATTATTTTGACAGAGGTCAGGAATTCAAGGATAATATAATAATAATAACTAGTATTTATATAGCGCCTTTCTCCCAGTGGGACTCGAAGCGCTTTTTCAGCGCTCGCTCTCGGAATTAACCAAATCGGCAGCTGAATAGTAATAGTTGTTATTATTACCCAATTTTAATGGTACTCATTTTATCGACCTCAGAAGGATGAAGGGCTGAGTCGGCCCTGCCGGGATTTGAACCTGTGACCTTGGATCTTTTAAACAGGCTTTTTTGTAGTCAGGGCATTTACCAACTGAGCTACCTCACGATCTTCGATACTTGTCTAGTTCTTCAGTCCACTCCTCTGTCATCAGTGGCTCAGTCATGGAGGTAATCAGGCTGATGGTGGCGGCAAGGGACATCATCACTTTTGCTCGGTTCCACCTCAGTCCTCTGCAGTTATCCATGCTCAGGCAATGGAAAGGAGATTATGGGGACTTGTCTCTTCGAATACTACTAGAGCAGGAGACAAGGGATTCTCTTCAATGGGAGTTGTCTCTGGATCATCTCTCTCAGGGTGGGTGATTGTGACAACTGACACTAGCCTGCTAGGAAGGGGAACAGTCTGAGGCTCCCTAAGGGCTCAGGGAGTTTGGACTCAGACTGAGTCTGTTCTTTGTTCTTCCTATAAACATTATGGAACTGAGAGTGACTTTTAATGCTCTTCTGACCTGGCTCCAGTTAGCTTCGGTCCAGTTTATCAGATTCCAATCGGATAACATAACTTCAGTGACTTACATCATTCATCAGGGAGGAACAAGGAGTTCCTTATCGATGACAGTGGTAACCAAAATAATTCAGTGGGCAGATACCCAATCACATCCTGGGGGTGGACAACTGGGAGGCGGACTTCTTGAGCAGGCAGACCCTTCTTCCGGGGGAGTGAGAGCTCCATCCGGTAGTGGTTTCTCAGTCTGATTCTCAGATGGGGTCAGCTGGAATTGGACCTCATGGCATATCGACGCAATGCCAAGCTTCCAAGGTACGGGTCGAGGTTCAGGGACCTTCAGGCAGTACTGAATAAATTCCCTGGCGGTACTTTGGACCTTCAGGCTAGCATACCTATTCTTTCTGTTTGTTTTGCTCCGGCTTAGCCTCGCAGGATTTGGTATGCAACTCTGGTGGACATGGCATCTTTGCTACCCTGGAGACTTCTGTGAGGAAAGATCTTCTAATTCAAGGTATCTTCCTTCACCCAAATCTAGTTTTCTCTGAAGCTGACTGCTTGGAGGTTGAACGCTTAATTTGATCCAAGGGGGGTTTTTCTGACTCGGTCATAGTGACCATGATTCAGGCTCGTAAACCTGTAACTAGAAAGATATATCATAAGATATGGCGTAAATATCTCTATTGGTGTGATTCCAAGGGCTACTCTTGGAGTTGAGTTAGGATTCCTAGAATTTTGTCATTTCTCCAAGAGGGTTTGGAGAAAGGATTATCGACAAGTTCCCTAAAGGGTCAAATTTCTGCCTTATCTATTTTGTTTCACATACGTCTGTCAGATGTTCCAGATATACTATCTTTTGTCAGGCCTTGGTCAGGATCAGGCCTGTGTTCAAATCAGTTACTCCTCCATGGAGTTTGAATTTAGTTCTTAAGGTTCTTCAAGGGGCTCCGTTTGAGCCTATGCATTCCTTGGATATTAAATTGTTATCTTGAAAAGTTTTTTAAGGATTTCTTAATTCTTAGACACCCAGCTCATGTTATACACACATGTAACACACATTGTTAATTACAGGCACCCAGCTTATATGACCAACACGCGTGTAACCAGGGATAGGCAAGGTGTCCGTACACGGGCACTGGTGTCCGTGACTAGCCCTTGCAATGTCCGCCACAACCTTAGTATATATTTTCTTTCTGATTAAATAATAGGAATAAAAAAAAATATGTAGTGTGAATAAAGTTAGTGGCTTGTCAAGACTGCTAGTGATATTGGGTGATAAGTTATGGAATAAATAAAGCCTGCATGAAATACTGGATGTGTATCTGCAGCTATATAATAACACCCAGCTCTATACAAAGACACAGTAGTAACACTGGCACATGGGTATAGCCAGAGGAGGGCTGGTTATAGGATCAGTGGTATCTGCATTAGTATAATAACACCAAGCACTATATAATGATACAGTAGTGACACTGGCACATGGGTATAGCCAGAGGAGGGCTGGTTATAGGATCAGTGGTATCTGCATCAGTATAATAACACCCAGCACTATATAATGACACAGTAGTGACACTGGCACATGGGTATAGTCAGAGGAGGGCTGGTTATAGGATCAGTGGTATCTGCATTAGTATAATAACACCCAGCACTACAGGGAGTGCAGAATTATTAGGCAAGTTGTATTTTTGAGGATTAATTTTATTATTGAACAACAACCATGTTCTCAATTAACCCAAAAAACTCATTAATATCAAAGCTGAATATTTTTGGAAGTAGTTTTTAGTGCATAATTATTAGGCAACTTAACAAAAAACAAATATATACCCATTTCAATTATTTATTTTTACCAGTGAAACCAATATAACATCTCAACATTCACAAATATACATTTCTGACATTCAAAAACAAAACAAAAACAAATCAGTGACCAATATAGCCACCTTCCTTTGCAAGGACACTCAAAAGCCTGCCATCCATGGATTCTGTCAGTGTTTTGATCTGTTCACCATCAACATTGTGTGCAGCAGCAACCACAGCCTCCCAGACACTGTTCAGAGAGGTGTACTGTTTTCCCTCCTTGTAAATCTCACATTTGATGATGGACCACAGGTTCTCAATGGGGTTCAGATCAGGTGAACAAGGAGGCCATGTCATTAGATTTTCTTCTTTTATACCCTTTCTTGCCAGCCACGCTATGGAGTACTTGGACGCGTGTGATGGAGCATTGTCCTGCATGAAAATCATGTTTTTCTTGAAGGATGCAGACTTCTTCCTGTACCACTGCTTGAAGAAGGTGTCTTCCAGAAACTGGCAGTAGGACTGGGAGTTGAGCTTGACTCCATCCTCAACCCGAAAAGGCCCCACAAGCTCATCTTTGATGATACCAGCCCAAACCAGTACTCCACCTCCACCTTGCTGGCGTCTGAGTCGGACTGGAGCTCTCTGCCCTTTACCAATCCAGCCACGGGCCCATCCATCTGGCCCATCAAGACTCACTCATTTCATCAGTCCATAAAACCTTAGAAAATCAGTCTTGAGATATTTCTTGGCCCAGTCTTGACGTTTCAGCTTGTGTGTCTTGTTCAGTGGTGGTAGTCTTTCAGCCTTTCTTACCTTGGCCATGTCTCTGAGTATTGCACACCTTGTGCTTTTGGGCACTCCAGTGATGTTGCAGCTCTGAAATATGGCCAAACTGGTGGCAAGTGGCATCTTGGCAGCTGCACGCTTGACTTTTCTCAGTTCATGGGCAGTTATTTTGCGCCTTGGTTTTTCCACACGCTTCTTGCGACCCTGTTGACTATTTTGAATGAAACGCTTGATTGTTCGATGATCACGCTTCAGAAGCTTTGCAATTTTAAGAGTGCTGCATCCCTCTACAAGATATCTCACTATTTGACTTTTCTGAGCCTGTCAAGTCCTTCTTTTGACCCATTTTGCCAAAGGAAAGGAAGTTGCCTAATAATTATGCACACCTAATATAGGGTGTTGATGTCATTAGACCACACCCCTTCTCATTACAGAGATGCACATCACCTAATATGCTTAATTGGTAGTAGGCTTTCGAGCCTATACAGCTTGGAGTAAGACAACATGCATAAAGAGGATGATGTGGTCAAAATACTCATTTGCCTAATAATTCTGCACTCCCTGTATATAATGACACAGTAGTGACACTGGCACATGGGTATAGTCAGAGGAGGGCTGGTTATAGGATCAATGGTATCTGCATCTGTATAATAACACCCAGCACTATATAATGACACAGTAGTGACACTGGCTCATGGGTATAGCCAGAGGAGGGCTGGTTATAGGATCAGTGGTATCTGCATCAGTATAATAACACCCAGCACTATATAATGACACAGTAGTGACACTGGCACATGCGTATAGATACACAAGGGCTGGTTATAGAATCAGTGGTATCTGCATCAGTATAATAACACCCAGCACTATATAATGACACAGTAGTGACACTGGCACATGTGTATAGCCCGAGGAGGGCTGGTTATAGGGTCAGTGGTATCTGCATTAGTATAATAACACCCAGCACTATATAATGACACAGTAGTGGCACTGGTACATGGGTATAGCTAGAGGAGGGCTGGTTATAGGGTCAGTGGTATCTGCATCAGTATAATAGCACCCAGCACTATATAATGACACAGTAGTGACACTGGAACATGGGTATAGCCAGAGGAGGGCTGGTTATAGGGTCAGTGGTATCTGCATCAGTATAATAACACCCAGCACTATATAATGACACAGTAGTGACACTGACACATGGGTATAGCCAGAGGTGGGCTGGTTATAGGGTCAGTGGTATCTGCATTAGTATAATAACACCCAGCACTATATAATGACACAGTAGTGACACTGGCACATGGGTATAGCCAGAGGAGGGCTGGTTATAGGGTCAGTGGTATCTGCATTAGTATAATAACACCCAGCACTATATAATGACACAGTAGTGACACTGGCACATGGGTATAGCCAGAGGAGGGCTGGTTATAGGGTCAGTGGTATCTGCATCAGTATAACACCACCAAGCACTATAAAATAATGTTTTTAAGTTTCATATTTCAAATGTACCTTGGTGTCCTTCACTAAGGTCTGTACTTTGAAAATGTCCGCCACAGCCTTTGTCTGTGCCTATCCCTGCGTGTAACACACATTTGCCTAGATTACGAGTTTTGCGTTACGGTGTGGTACGGCTATTACCTCTGAAAAATTGGCCATTGCGCGTGGTATGGCCGGTAACGCATATTACGAGTCGCAGCGGTATAGCTATACCCGCAAGAATTTTAGCCTATAACATAACGTCCATTCCGCACTCGCGTTTGAGTGCAGGATTTTCCATAGCGCCGTATTACAGGTTGTGTGGTCTGGCTAAAAATAAAAAGCTAGCGTTACAGCCTATACCGACACAATCTATTCCTCTATCTGAGACCAGTAGTTATGGATTTTGCGAAACAAAAATGTTTCTCATAACTAAACTGTTACAAAGTACACTAACACCCATAAACTACCTAATTAACCCCTAAACCCGCCACCCTCCCACATCGCAAATACTATAATGAATTTATTAACCACTAATCTGCCGCCCACCCACACCGGCGACAGTAAAATAAACCCATTAACCCCTAATCCGCCGCTCCCCGACAATAAATAGCTATTAACCCCTAAACTGCTGGCCCCCACATCGCAAAACACTAAATTAAACTATTAACCCCTAAACCTAAACACCCCCCTAACTTTAAATTAAAAGTTACAATATAACTATAACTATAAATTAACCTAACATTACTATTCTAATAAAATTTAAAAAAAAATACAAATTAAAAAACAAAATTAAAAATGTAAAAAAAACCCTAATAAAAAAATTAAAAAATATAACATTACAAAAAAAAAAATTTATCCAAAATAAAACCAATTACACCTAATGTAATAGCCCTATAAAAATAAAAAAGCCCTATTAAAATAAAAACACCCCCTAACCTGCAATAAACTACCAATAGCCCTTAAAAGGGCCTTTTGTAGGGCATTGCCCTAAGTTAAACGGCTCTTTTACCTAGAAAAAAAATACAAAGTCCCCCCAACAGTAACCCCTGCCCAACCAACCAACCCCCCAAAATAAAAACCTAAGCTACCTAAAGGGGCATTTGTATGTGCATTGCCCTTTAAAGGGCATTCAGCTCTTTTACTGCCCTAATCTTAAAAATAATAAAACAACCCCCCCCCCAAAAAAAAACTATCACCAACCCCCGAATATCTACTCACGGTTCCTAAGGTTCGGACATTCATCTCCATCCAGGCGGCGAGAAGTCTTCCTACAGGCGGCGACATCTTCAACCATCGCAGGTGCGTCTTCTATCTTCAACCAGGTGACGTGGAGCGAAGCTATCCAGGACCGGAGATGACATCCTGCACAGAGGGTCCTCTTCATACAATCACCGCCGTACACTGAAGTTGAATGCAAAGTACCCGTTTAAAAATGGTGTACCTTACATTTCTATTGGCTGATTTGATTCTTCAAATTCAAATCAGCCAATAGAATGAGAGCTACTGAAATCCTATTGGCTGTTTAAATCAACCAATAGGATTTCAGTAGCTCTCATCCTATTGGCTGTTCAAATCAGCCAATAGGATTTCAGTAGCTATCATCCTATTGGCTGATTTGAATTTGAAGAATCAAATCAGCCAATAGGAATGCAAGGTACACCTTTTTTTTTTTTTTTTTTGGTGCTGAAACCCAGAACCAAAGGTACGCCATTTTTAAACGGGTACCTTGAATTCAACTAAAGTGTATGGTGCTGATCGTATGAAGAGGACGCTCCGCGCAGGATGTCATTGCCGGTCCTGGATAGCTCCGCTCCGCCTGGATGAAGATAGAAGACGCCCCCGCGATGGATGAAGATGTCACTGCTTGGATGGAGATGGATGTCCGGTCTTCAGGAACCATGAGTAGATTTTATGGGGGTTAGTGTTTTGTTTTTTTTGTGGTGTTTTTTTCTTTCTTTCAAGATTAGGGCTTTGGGCTTCTAAAAGAGCTGAATGCCTTTTAAGGACAATGCCCATACAAATGCTCTAATGACTTAGGTTTTTTATTTTGGGGGGTTGGTTGGGTGAGGGTTTTACTGTTGGGGGGACTTTGTATTTCTTTCATGTAATTAGCAAGAGTCCATGAGCTAGTGACGTATGGGATATACATTCCTACCAGGAGGGGCAAAGTTTCCCAAACCTTAAAATGCCTATAAATACACCCCTCACCACACCCACAATTCAGTTTTACAAACTTTGCCTCCCATGGAGGTGGTGAAGTAAGTTTGTGCTAGATTCTACGTTGATATGCCCTTCGCAGCAGGCTGGAGCCCGGTTTTCCTCTCAGAGTGCAGTGAATGTCAGAGGGATGTGAAGAGAGTATTGCCTATTTGAATACAATGGTCTCCTTCTACGGGATCTATTTCATAGGTTCTCTGTTATCGGTCGTAGAGATTCATCTCTTACCTCCCTTTTCAGATCGACGATATACTCTTATATACCATTACCTCTACTGATTCTCGTTTCAGTACTGGTTTGGCTGTCTACTATATGTAGATGAGTGTCTTAGGGTAAGTAAGTCTTATTTGTTATGACACTCTAAGCTATGGTTGGGCACTTTATATGTAAAGTTCTAAATATATGTGTTTAAACTTATATTTGCCTTGATTCAGGATAATCAGTATTCCTTATTTCAGACAGTCAGTTTCATTATTTGGGATAATGCATATAAAATATTTTTTTTTCACCTTGAAAATTTTCAATTGACTTTTTTCCCTGCGGGCTGTTAGGCTCGCGGGGGCAGAAAATGCTTCAATTTATTGCGTCATTGTCGCAAACTTTTTTGGCGCAAAATTTTGTCATTTCCGGCGCCGTAGTTGACGCCGGAAGTTTGTTCGTTTCGTCATTTTTTGACGCATGTGTGTTCAGACGTTTTTTTGCGCCAAAAAATGTGGGTGTCGTTTTTGGCGTCAGAGGACGTGGCGTCATACTTGGCGCCAAAAAATATGGGCGTTGTACTTGGCGCCAAAAATGTGGGCGTCATACTTGTTCACTTTTTCTCACATTATTTAAGTCTCACTTTTTTGTTGCTTCTGGTTGCTAGAAGCTTGTTTATTTTGCATTTTTTCCCATTCCTGAAACTGTCATTTAAGGAATTTGATAATTTTGCTTTATATGTTGTTTTTTTTCTATTACATATTGCAAGATTTTCCATTCTCTGTTCCTGGATCAGAACATGCTGAGGGATTCCTGTTGACTGAGATCAGTCCTACCAAAGCTAAGTTCATTTATTCTAAATGTTATGAATGTTTATCTTTAGCTATGGTTTGTAATAAGTTATCATGATAAACTTTTACATGCAGAATCCATTAGTATTTATGCTATTCTTTTTACATCTTATGTACAAGATATACTTAGAAATTTATAAGAATTTTTTTCTGATTCTATTTTAAAGGCTTTGTCTGACATCCCGCCTTCTAATAAATTTTTAGGTCTTTTTCAAACTTCTTTTTTAGTTGATGAAGTTTCAAATGACCAACAACATAATGAATTATCCTTCTCTGATGGTGTTTTTTTCTCATTCAGAATTTTTCTTCATCAGATATTGACACTAACAAATCTACTTTTTTATTTTTTATAGAGTACATTTGTTCTTTGTTCAAAAGGTGTTGATTATTTTGGATATTGAAGTAACTAGTTCTTTGGATTTTAAAGACTAGCTAACATTTTAATTCTGCTTATTAATCTTCTGTGGTTTCTTCAGAGGTTTTTTCCAGTTCCTGATACTAGGGAATGGAATAGGCTGAGAATTTTCTTTTAGTCCTTCTTTAAGGTCTTTAAATTGTATTCTTTGCCGGCAGTTCGTTTTCAGTTTTGAGGAAAGATTCCCCAAGTTAATGGGGTTATCTCCACTCCTGCTAAATATACTATTATTCTTATAGCAAAAAGTATTTATTTTTTTACTTCAGATGGTTGTATCTTATTTAAGGAAAATTATTTTCAGGTACTTTTCTTAGACCTGTAATTTATTTGGCTGATGTTGCAATTGCTGCATCTTTCTGATTGGATACTTTAAGATCAAGTATCGGATTATGATTTGTTTAGCATTGTTAAAAGGACAAAATCTACTACTCATTTGAGGTTCAGACTAAGTGCTATTGCATTGTCTTGTTATCTTGCATTTGTTGATTATGCAAGTCCAGTGTGTTGACTGGTCCTTTAACTTTATTAACATGCTAATAATTTCATTTGTGTTGTCATTTTATTAAATATTTTCGCAAATGAGGTTTAATCTATGTCTTTAGCTATTTTAGCTAGAAGAACTTTGTGATTTCAATCTTGGATTGCTATTTTGATTTCTAAAATCCATATTTCTTTTTTTCCAAGGTAATCAATTATTTGGTTCATAATTGGATTCAATTCTTTTTACTGTTTCTATGGGCTTCAAGATTGAGTTCTAAGACTAAAACTTTAAGCTTATATTAGTTTTCTGTTCTTACTAAAGAATGGCGTCCTGAATTCTTCCCCAAGTAACATGTTTATAATTGGAAGTTTCTTTCATGTAATTAGCAAGAGTCCATGAGCTAGTGACGTATGGGATATACATTCCTACCAGGAGGGGCAAAGTTTCCCAAACCTCAAAATGCCTATAAATACACCCCTCACCACACCCACAAATCAGTTTTACAAACTTTGCCTCCTATGGAGGTGGTGAAGTAAGTTTGTGCTAGATTCTACGTTGATATGCGCTCCGCAGCAGGTTGGAGCCCGGTTTTCCTCTCAGCGTGCAGTGAATGTCAGAGGGATGTGAGGAGAGTATTGCCTATTTGAATTCAATGATCTCCTTCTACGGGGTCTATTTCATAGGTTCTCTGTTATCGGTCGTAGAGATTCATCTCTTACCTCCCTTTTCAGATCGACGAGATACTCTTATTTATATACCATTACCTCTGCTGATTTTCGTTTCAGTACTGGTTTGGCTTTCTACAACATGTAGATGAGTGTACTGGGGTAAGTAAATCTTATTTTCTGTGACACTCTAAGCTATGGTTGGGCACTTTTTTATAAAGTTCTAAATATATGTATTCAAATATTTATTTGCCTTGACTCTGACTGTCTGAAATAAGGAATGTTGAACATCCTGTTTCATATTTGGGATAATGCTTATGAATAAATCAATTTTTTTCTTACCTTAAAAATGTGACTTTTCTTTCATGTAATTAGCAAGAGTCCATGAGCTAGTGACGTATGGGATATACATTCCTAACAGGAGGGGCAAAGTTTCCCAAACCTTAAAATGCCTATAAATACACCCCTCACCACACCCACAATTCAGTTTTACAAACTTTGCCTCCTATGGAGGTGGTGAAGTAAGTTTGTGCTAGATTCTACGTTGATATGTGCTCCGCAGCAAGTTGGAGCCCGGTTTTCCTCTCAGCGTGCAGTGAATGTCAGAGGGATGTGAGGAGAGTATTGCCTATTTGAATGCAGTGATCTCCTTCTACGGGGTCTATTTCATAGGTTCTCTGTTATCGGTCGTGGAGATTCATCTCTTACCTCCCTTTTCAGATCGACGATATACTCTTATATATACCATTACCTCTGCTGATTCTCGTTTCAGTACTGGTTTGGCTTTCTACAAACATGTAGATGAGTGTCCTGGGGTAAGTAAATCTTATTTTCTGTGACACTCTAAGCTATGGTTGGGCACTTTGTTTATAAAGTTCTAAATATATGTATTCAAACATTTATTTGCCTTGACTCAGAATGTTCAACATTCCTTATTTTCAGACAGTCAGTTTCATATTTGGGATAATGCATTTGAATCATTCATTTTTTTCTTACCTTAAAAAATTTGACTTTTTTTCCCTGTGGGCTGTTAGGCTCGCGGGGGCTGAAAATGCTTCATTTTATTGCGTCATTCTTGGCGCTGACTTTTTTGGGCAAAAAATCTTTTCTGTTTCCGGCGTCATACGTGTCGCCGGAAGTTGCGTCATTTTTGACGTCCTTTTGCGCCAAAAATGTCGGCGTTCCGGATGTGGCATAATTTAGGCGCCAAATAATGTGGGCGTCTTGTTTGGCGCTAAAAAAATATGGGCGTCGCTTTTGTCTCCACATTATTTAAGTCTCATTATTTATTGCTTCTGGTTGCTAGAAGCTTGTTCACTGGCATTTTTTTCCCATTCCTGAAACTGTCATTTAAGGAATTTGATCAATTTTGCTTTATATGTTGTTTTTTCTGTTACATATTGCAAGATGTTCCACGTTGCAACTGAGTCAGAAGATACTTCAGGAAAATCACTGCCCGGTGCTGGAGCTACCAAGCTAAGTGTATCTGCTATAAACTTTTGGTATCTGTTTCTCCAGCTGTTGTTTGTATTGCATGTCATGACAAACTTATTAATGCAGATAAAATTTCCTTTAGTACTGTTACATTACCTGTTGCTGTTCCGTCAACATCTAATTTTCAGAGTGTTCCTGATAAACATAAGAGATTTTATTTTTTAAATCCATTTAGAAGGCTATGTCTGTTATTTCTCCTTCTAGTTTACATAAAAGTCTTTTAAAACTTCTCTTTTTTCAGATGAATTTTTAAATGAACATCATCATTCTGATACTGATAATGGTTCTTCTGGTTCAGAGGTTTCTGTCTCAGAGGTTGATGCTGATAAATCTTTGTATTTGTTCAAGATGGAATTTATTCGTTCTTTATTTAAAGAAGTATTAATTGCTTTAGAAATAGAGGATTCTGGTCCTCTTGATACTAAATCTAAACGTTTAAATAAGGTTTTTAAATCTCCTGTAGTTATTCCAGAAGTGTTTAATCTCCCTGATGCTATTTCTGAAGTAATTTCCAGGGAATGGAACAATTTAGGTAATTCTTTTACTCCTTCTAAACGTTTAAGCAATTATATCCTGTGCCATCTGACAGATTAGAGTTTTTTGGGACAAAATCCCTAAGGTTTGGGGCTGTCTCTACTCCTGTTAAATGTACTACTATTCCTACGGCAGATAGTACTTCATTTAAGGATCCTTTAGATAGGAAAATTGAATCCTTTCTAAGAAAAGCTTACTTATGTTCAGGTAATCTTCTTAGACCTGCTATATTTTTAGCGGATGTTGCTGCAGCTTCAACTTTTTGGTTAGAAGTTTTAGCGCAACAAGTAACAGATCATAATTTTATAGCATTATTATTATTCTATAACATGCTAATAATTTTATGGTGATACCATCTTTTGATATCATTAGAGTTGATGTCAGGTATATGTCTCTAGCTATTTTAGCTAGAAAAGCTCTATGGATTAAACTTGGAATGCTGATATGTCTTCTAAGTCAACTTTGCTTTCCCTTTCTTTCCAGGGTAATAAATTATTATCTCAACTGTTTCTAGAAGGAAGGGAACTTTTTTACCAAAGGATAAAAAATCCAAGGTAAATTTAGGTTTAATAATCATTTTTCGTTCTTTTTCTCACAACAAGGAACAAAAGCCTGATCCTTCATCCTCAGGAGCGGTATCAGTTTGGAAACTATCTCCAATTTGGAATATATCCAAGCCTTATAGAAACCTATAGCCAGCTCCTAAGTACCCATGAAGGTGCGGCCCTTATTCCAGTTCAGCTGGTATGGGGCAGATTACGTTTTCTTCAAAGAAATTTGGATCAATTCCGTTCTCAATCTCTGGTTTCAGAACATTGTTTCAGAAAGGTACAGAATTGGCTTCAAGTTAAGGCCTCCTGCTAAAAGATTTTTTTCTTTCCCGTGTCCCAGTTAACACAGCAAAGGCTCAGCATTTCTGAAATGTGTTTCAGATCTAGAGTTGGCTGGAGTAATTATGCCAGTTCCAGTTCTGGAACAGGGGCTGGGGTTTTATTTTATCTCTTCATTGTACCAAAGAAGGTCAATTCCTTCAGACCAGTTCCGGATCTATCAATATTGAATCGTTATGTAAGGATACCAACATTCAAGATGGTTACTGTAGGACTATCCTGCCTTTTGTTTAGCAAGGGCATTATATGTCTACAATAGATTAACAGGATGTGTATCTGCATATTCCGATTCATCCAGATCACTTTTAGTGTCTGAGATTCTCTTTTTAGACAAGGATTACCAGTTTTGTGGCTCTACCGTTTGGCCTAGCCTCAGTTCCAAGAATTTTTTTCAAAGGTTCTCGGTGCCCTTCTTTCTGTAATCAGAGAACAGGGTTTTGGTATTTCCTTATTTGGACGTTATCTTGGTACTTGCTCAGTCTTCTCATTTTCGAAGAATCTCATACGAATCGACTTGTGTTGTTTCTTCAAGTTCATGGTTGGAGGATTAATTTACCAATCAGTTCATTGATTCCTCAGACAAGGGTAACCTTTTTAGGTTTCTAGATAGATTCAGTGTCTATGACTCTGTCCTTGTCAGACAAGAGAAGTTTAACATTGATATCAGCTTGTCAAACCTTCAGTCACAATCATTCCCTTTGGTAGCCTTATGCATGGAAATTTTAGGTCTTAGGACTTCCGCATCAGATGCGATCTCCTTTGCTCGTTTTCACATGCAACCTCTTCAGCTCTGTATGCTGAACCAATGGTGCAGGGATTACTCAAAGATATCTCTATTAATATCTTTAAACCGATTATACGACACTCTCTGACATGGTGGACAGATCACCATCGTTTAGTTCAGGGGGCTTCTTTGTTCTTCCGACCTGGACTATAATCTCAACAGATGCAAGTCTTACAGGTTGGGGAGCTGTGTGGGGGTATCTGACGGCACAAGGGGTTTGGGAATCTCAGGAGGTGAGATTTCCGATCAATATTTTGGAACTCCGTGCAATTTTCAGAGCTCTTCAGTCTTGGCCTTTTCTGAAGAGAGAGTTGTTCATTTGTTTTCAGATAGATAATGTCACAACTGTGGCATACATCAATCATCAAGGAGGGACTCACAGTCCTCTGGCTATGAGAGAAGTATCTCGAATTTTTGGTTTGGGCGGAATCCAGCTCCTGTCTAATCTCTGCGGTTTATATCCCAGGTATGGACAATTGGAAAGCGGATTATCTCAGTCGCCAAACGTTGCACCTGGGCGAATGGTCTTCACCCAGAGGTATTTCCTCAGATTGTTCAAATGTGGGAATTCCCAGAAATAGATCTGATGGTTTCTCATCTAAACAAGAAACTTACCTGGTATCTGTCCGGATCCCGGGATCCTCGGGCGGAGGCAGTGGATGCATTATCTCTTCCTTACAAGTGTCATCCTGCCTATATCTTTCCGCCTCTAGTTCTTCTTCAAAGGGTATTCTCCAATATTCTTAAGGAATGTTCATTTGTCCTGCTGGTAGCTCCAGCATGGCCTCACAGGTTTTGGTATGCGGATCTTGTCCGGATGGCCTCTTGCCAGCTGTGGACTCTTCCGTTAAGACCAGTCTTTCTGTCTCAAGGTTCTTTTTTCCATCAGAATCTCAAAACCTTAATTTTAAGGTATGGAGTTTGAACGCTTGATTCTTGGTCAAAGAGGTTTCTCTGACTCTGTGATTGATACTATGTGACAGGCTCGTAAATCTGTATCTAGAGAGATATATTATAGAGTCTGGAAGACTTATTTTTCTTCAGGATGGTTTAGATAAAGGTTTGTCTGCAAGTTCCTTGAAAGACAAATCTCTGCTCTTTCTGTTCTTTTTCACAGAAGGATTGCTAATCTTCCTGATATTCATTGTTTTGTACAACCTTTGGTTCGTATAAAACCTGTCATTAAGTCAATTTCTCCTCCTTGGAGTTTGAATTTGGTTCTGGGGGCTCTTCAAGCTCCTCCGTTTGAACCTATGCATTCATTGGACATTAAATTACTTTCTTGGAAAGTTTTGTTCCTTTTGGCAATCTCTTCTGCCAGAAGAGTTTCTGAATTATCTGCTCTTTCTTGTGAGTCTCCTTTTCTGATTTTTCATCAGGATAAGGCGGTGTTGCGAACTTCTTTTGAATTTTTACCTAAAGTTGTGAATTCCAACAACATTAGTAGAGAAATTGTGGTTCCTTCATTATGTCCTAATCCTAAGAATTCTAAGGAGAAATCGTTGCATTCTTTGGATGTTGTTAGAGCTTTGAAATATTATGTTGAAGCTACTAAGTCTTTCCGAAAGACTTCTAGTTTATTTGTTATCTTTTCCGGTTCTAGAAAAGGCCAGAAAGCTTCTGCCATTTCTTTGGCATCTTGGTTGAAATCTTTAATTCATCTTGCCTATGTTGAGTCGGGTAAAACTCCGCCTCAGAGGATTACTGCTCATTCTACTAGGTCAGTTTCTACTTCCTGGGCATTTAGGAATGAAGCTTCGATTGATCAGATTTGCAAAGCAGCAACTTGGTCCTCTTTGCATACTTTTTCTAAATTCTACCATTTTGATGTATTTTCTTCTTCTGAAGCAGTTTTTGGTAGAAAAGTACTTCAGGCAGCGGTTTCAGTTTGAATCTTCTGCTTATGTTTTTCATTAAACTTTATTTTGGGTGTGGATTATTTTCAGCAGGAATTGGCTGTCTTTATTTTATCCCTCCCTCTCTAGTGACTCTTGTGTGGAAAGATCCACATCTTGGGTAATCATTATCCCATACGTCACTAGCTCATGGACTCTTGCTAATTACATGAAAGAAAACATAATTTATGTAAGAACTTACCTGATAAATTCATTTCTTTCATATTAGCAAGAGTCCATGAGGCCCGCCCTTTTTTTGTGGTGGTTATGATTTTTGTATAAAGCACAATTATTCCAATTCCTTATTTTTTATGCTTTCGCACTTTCTTATCACCCCACTTCTTGGCTATTCGTTAAACTGAATTGTGGGTGTGGTGAGGGGTGTATTTATAGGCATTTTAAGGTTTGGGAAACTTTGCCCCTCCTGGTAGGAATGTATATCCCATACGTCACTAGCTCATGGACTCTTGCTAATATGAAAGAAATGAATTTATCAGGTAAGTTCTTACATAAATTATGTTTTTCCCTGTGGGCTGTTAGGCTCGCGGGGGCTGAAAATGCTTAATTTTATTGCGTCATTCTTGGCGCGGACTTTTTTGGCGCAAAAACAAAAAAGTTGCGTCATGTTTGACGTTCTTTTGCGCCAAAGGTGTCGGCGTTCCGGATGTGGCGTCATTTTTGGCGCCAAAAGCATTTAGGCGCCAAATAATGTGGGCGTCATTTTTGGCGCTAAAAAAATATGGGCGTCACTATTGTCTCCACATTATTTAAGTCTCATTTTTTATTGCTTCTGGTTGCTAGAAGCTTGTTCACTGGCATTTATTTCCCATTCCTGAAACTGGCATTTAAGGAATTTGATCAATTTTGCTTTATATGTTGTTTTTTCTATTACATATTGCAAGATGTCCCACGTTGAAACTGAGTCAGAAGATACTTCTGGAAAATCGCTGCCTGGGGCTGGAGCTACCAAAGCTAAGTGCATCTACTGTAAACTTATGGTATCTGTTCCTCCAGCTGTTGTTTGTACTGTTTTGTCATGACAAACTGTTAAATGCAGATAATATTTCCTTTAGTATTGTTACATTACCTGTTGCTGTTCCGTCAACATCTAATACTCAGAGTGTTCCTAATAACATAAGAGATTTTGTTTCTAATCCATTAAGAAGGCTATGTCTGTTATTCCTCCTTCTAGTAAACGTAAAAAGTCTTTTAAAACTTCTCATTTTTCAGATGAATTTTTAAATGAACATCATCATTCTGATTCTGATAATGGTTCTTATGATTCAGAGGAGTCTGTCTCAGAGGTTGATGCTGATAAATCTTCATATTTATTTAAAATGAAATTTATTCGTTCTTTACTTAAAGAAGTCCTAATTGCATTAGAAATTGAGGATTCTGGTCCTCCTTGTTACTAAATCTAAACGTTCAAATAAGGTTTTTAAATCTCCTGTAGTTATTCCAGGAGTTTTTTCCTGTCCCTAGTGCTATTTCTGAAGTAATCTCCAGGGAATGGAATAATTTGGGTAATTCATTTACTCCTTCTAAACGTTTTAAGCAATTATATCCTGTGCCATCTGACAGATTAGAGTTTTGGGACAAAATCCCTAAAGTTGATGGGGCTGTTTCTACTCTTGTTAAGCGTACTACTATTCCTACGGCAGATGGTACTTCCTTAAGGATTCTTTAGATAGGAAAATTAAATCCTTTTCTAAGAAAAGCTTACTTGTGTTCAGGTAATCTTCTTAGACCTGCTATATTTTTAGCGAATGTTGCTGCAGCTTCATCTTTTGGTTAGAAGCTTTAGCGCAACAAGTAACAGATCATAATTCTCATAGCATTTTTATTCTTAGAGAAATTGTGGTTCCTTCATTATGTCCTAATCCTAAGAATTCTAAGGAGAATTCATTGCTTTCTTTGGATGTAGTTAGAGCTTTGAAATATTATGTTGAAGCTACTAAGAATTTTCAAAAGACTTCTAGTCTATTTGTTATCTTTTCCGGTTCTAGAAAAGGTCAGAAGGCTTCTGCCATTTCTTTGGCATCTTGGTTGAAATCTTTAATTCATCATGCTTATGTCGAGTCGGGTTAAACTCCGCCTCAAAGGATTACAGCTCATTCTACTAGGTCAGTTTCTACTTCCTGGGCGTTTAGGAATGAAGCTTCGGTTGTTCAGATTTGCAAAGCAGCAACTTGGTCTTCTTTGCATACTTTTACTAAATTCTACCATTTTGATGTGTTTTCTTCTTCTGAAGCAGTTTTTGGTAGAAAAGTACTTCAGGCAGCTGTTTCAGTTTTGATTCTTCTGCTTATATTTTCTGTTTTTTTCATTATAAGTTTTAAACTTTGTTTGGGTGTGGATTATTTTCAGCGGAATTGGCTGTCTTTATTTTATCCCTCCCTCTCTAGTGACTCTTGCGTGGAAGATCCACATCTTGGGTAGTCATTATCCCATACGTCACTAGCTCATGGACTCTTGCTAATTACATGAAAGAAAACATAATTTATGTAAGAACTTACCTGATAAATTCATTTCTTTCATATTAGCAAGAGTCCATGAGGCCCACCCTTTTTTGTGGTGGTTATGATTTTTTTGTATAAAGCACAATTATTCCAATTCCTTATATTTATGCTTCGCACTTTTTTCTTATCACCCCACTTCTTGGCTATTCGTTAAACTGATTTGTGGGTGTGGTGAGGGGTGTATTTATAGGCATTTTGAGGTTTGGGAAACTTTGCCCCTCCTGGTAGGAATGTATATCCCATACGTCACTAGCTCATGGACTCTTGCTAATATGAAAGAAATGAATTTATCAGGTAAGTTCTTACATAAATTATGTTTTTTTTCAACATTCAATTAAGCCTTTTTAAAGTCAGCTCCCCAAATTTGCATGTAGGTGCGGTTCTTATTCCAGCTTGGCTGGTAAGGGGCAGGTTGAGACTTTTTTGAAATTTGTTTGGTTCTATTCGGTCCAAACTTCTTAGACTTTGGGTACAGAATAGGATTCAGAGTAAAACCATCTGTGAGAAGTCTTTTTTCTCTATCATATTCCAGCTATTTCAGTAAGACTAATACTTTCCTGAAGTGTATTCAGACCTAAATGTATTGGGTACTGGTGAAGCCCGGCTGGTCACCCGTTGGGGCTCAAGCGCTGCTCAGACCTGGAGTCTTCTGGGGTATTCCAGTTCCATTTCTAGGAACTGGGTTTTGGGGTTTTATTCAAGACTATTCATTTTTCCAAAGATAGAAAATCTTTTTGAATTGTCATATAAGTGTACCATCTTTTAGAATGGAGTTTATATGGTCTATTCTACCTTTTTGGTCAGTGATGGCATTATTTGTTTACAATAGATACAATAAATGCATATCTTCATTTTCTGTTTTCATTCAGATTATTTTATTTTCTGAGATTCTCTTTTTTTGACAAGTATTACCAATTTGTTGCTTTTCCTTCTAGTCTAGCGACAGCTCTAAGAATCTTTTCTAAGGTTCTCAGTGTTCCTTATTTGGACGGTATGGTGGTACTGGTTCAGTCTTTTCATTCTGTGGAATCTCATACGATTCAACTTTTTTGTCTCTTCAAGACATGGTTAGAGGATCTTTTTATCAAAAGCTCCTTGATTCCTCACACAAGGGTCACCTTTTTTTAGGTTTCCAGATAAATTGTGTCAATGTTTTTGTCTCTAACAGACAAGTGACAAGTTTATTGGGTTCCGTTTGTCGGAATTTTCAGTCTCTATTATTTCCTTCAAGTTGCTATATATGCATGGAAGTTTCAGGTTTCGTGGCTGCAGCATTGGATTTGATTCCCTTTGCTCGTTTAGGAAACCTTTCCAGTTTTCTTATGCTGAATAATGGTGCAGGGATTCTAGGATATCACTTTTTATATCTTTGAATCCTAATGTTAACTATCTTTGATTCGGTGGTTAAGATCACCATCTTTTAGTTCTATAGGTCTCTTCGGTTCTTTCAACCTGGACCATGATCTGCAGATGTGAGTCTTTTAGGTTGGGAGGCTGTCTGAGGATCTCTGTCAGCACAAGGGGTTTGGAAATCTCAGGAGGCGAGATTACCTTTTCATAATTTTGGAACTCCGTGCATTCTCAGAGTTCTTCAGTTTGGTTTCTTTTTGAAGAAGAGACGTTTATTGTTTTCAGACAGACATTGTCACAATTGTGGCGTATGTCAATTATCAGGGTGGGACTATCAGTTCTTAAGATGTGACAGAAATATCTTGGATATTTGCTTGGGCTAAATTCAGCTCCTATCTAATTTCTGTGGTCTTTTTCCCAGGTATAGACATTGGGAAGCGGATTATCTCTGTTAATCAAGCTTTACATCCGGGAGAATGGTCTTTTTTTACCCAGATATGTTTTTCAATTTCTTTCATGTAATTAGCAAGAGTCCATGAGCTAGTGACGTATGGGATATACATTCCTACCAGGAGGGGCAAAGTTTCCCAAACCTCAAAATGCCTATAAATACACCCCTCACCACACCCACAATTCAGTTTTACAAACTTTGCCTCCCGTGGAGGTGGTGAAGTAAGTTTGTGAGATTCTACGTTGATATGCGCTTCGCAGCAGGCTGGAGCCCGGTTTTCCTCTCAGTGTGTAGTGAATGTCAGAGGGATGTGAAGAGAGTATTGCCTATTTGAATTCAATGGTCTCCTTCTACGGGATCTATTTCATAGGTTCTCTGTTATCGGTCGTAGAGATTTATCTCTTACCTCCCTTTTCAGATCGACGATATACTCTTATGTACCATTACCTCTACTGATTCTCGTTTCAGTACTGGTTTGGCTATCTACTATATGTAGATGAGTGTCCTGGGGTAAGTAAGTCTTATTTTTTGTGACACTCTAAGCTATGGTTGGGCACTTTATTTATAAAGTTCTAAATATATGTCTTTAAACTTATATTTGCCATGATTCAGGATGATCAATATTCCTTATTTCAGACAGTCAGTTTCATTATTTGGGATAATGCATATGAATAATAATTTTTTTCTTACCTTAAAATTGTTTCAAATTGACTTTTTTCCCTGTGGGCTGTTAGGCTCGCGGGGGCTGAAAATGCTTCAATTTATTGCGTCATTCTTGGCGCAGACTTTTTTGGCGCAAAAAAATTTGTTTGTCATTTCCGGCGTCAAACTTGACGCCGGAAGTTGTTCGTGTTTGCGTCATTTTTTTGACGTTTTGCGCCAAAAATGTCGGCGTCACCGGATGTGGCGTCATTCTTGGCGCCAAAATTTTTTAGGCGCCAATAATGTGGGCGTCTTTTTTGGCGCTAAAAAATGTGGGCGTCATTCTTGTTTCCACCTTTTTTTCACATTATTTTGCATTGCTTCTGGTTGCTAGAGGCTTGTTAATTGGCATTTTTTTCCCATTCCTGAAACTGTCATTTAAGGAATTTGATAATTTTGCTTTATATGTTGTTTTTTCTTTTACATATTACAAGATGTCTCACATTGACCCTGGATCAGAATCTACTTCTGGAAAGACGCTGCCTGATGCTGGTTCTACCAAAGTTAAGTGCATTTGTTGTAAACTTGTGGTAATTGTTCCTCCGGCTGTAGTTTGTGATGAATGTCATGATAAGCTTGCTAATGCAGATAGTATTTCCATTAGTAATATACCATTACCTGTTGCTGTTCCTTCAACATCTAATACTCAATATGTTCCTGTTAATATAAAAGAATTTGTTTCTAAATCTATTAGGAAGGCTATGTCTGTTATTCCTCCTTCCAGTAAACGTAAAAGGTCTTTTAAAACTTCTCATTTTTCAGAGGAATTTTTAAATGACCGTCATCATTCTGATTTGTCTGTTTCTGATGAGGATATTTCTGGTTCAGAGGATTCTGTCTCAGATATTGACACTGATAAATCTTCATATTTATTTAAGATGGAATTTATTCGCTCTTTACTTAAAGAAGTTTTAATCGCATTAGAAATGGAGGATTCTAGTCCTCTTGATACTAAATCTACTAAGCGTTTAAATTCGGTTTTTAAACCTCCTATAGTTATTCCAGAAGTTTTTCCTGTCCCTGATGCTATTTCTGAAGTAATTTCTAGGGAATGGAATAATCTGGGTACTTCATTTACTCATTCTCAAAGGTTTAAGAAATTGTATCCTGTACCATCTGACAGATTAGAGTTTTGGGACAAAATCCCTAAAGTTGATGGGGCTATCTCTACTCTTGCTAAACGTACTACTATTCCTACAGCACATAGTACTTCCTTTAAGGATCCTTTAGATAGGAAGATTGAATCCTTTCTAAGGAAAGCTTATTTATGTTCAGGTAATCTTCTTAGGCCTGCTATTTCTTTGGCTGATGTTGCTGCCGCTTCCACTTTTTGGTTGGAGGCTTTAGCACAGCAAGTATCAGACCATAATGCTCATAGCATTGTTAAACTTCTTCAACATGCTAATAACTTTATTTGTGATGCCATCTTTGATATCATTAGATCTGATGTCAGGTATATGTCTTTAGCTATTTTAGCTAGAAGAGCTTTATGGCTTAAAACTTGGAATGCAGATATGTCTTCTAAGTCAACTTTGCTTTCTCTTTCTTTCTTTTGGGGATCTCTGACAGCGCAGGGGGTTTGGGAATCTCAGGAGGCGAGATTACCAATCAACATTTTGGAACTCTGTGCGATTTTCAGAGCTCTTCAGTTCTGGCCTCTTTTGAAGAGAGAATCGTTTATTTGTTTTCAGACAGACAATGTCACAACCGTGGCATATGTCAATCATCAGGTGGGACTCACAGTCCTCAGGCTATGAAAGAAGTATCTCGGATACTTGTATAGGCGGAATCCAGCTCCTGTCTAATCTCTGCGGTTCACATCCCAGGTGTAGACAATTGGGAAGCGGATTATCTCAGTCGCCAGACGTTACATCCGGGCGAATGGTCCCTTCACCCAGAGGTATTTCTTCAGATTGTTCAAATCTGGGGACTTCCAGAAATAGATCTGATGGCCTCTCATCTAAACAAGAAACTTCCCAGGTATCTGTCCAGATCCAGGGATCCTCAGGCGGAGGCAGTGGACGCGTTGTCGCTTCCTTGGAATTATCATCCTGCCTATATCTTTCCGCCTCTAGTTCTTCTTCCAAAAGTGATTTCCAAAATTCTTATGGAACGTTCGTTTGTACTGCTGGTGGCTCCAGCATGGCCTCACAGGTTTTGGTATGCGGATCTCATTCGGATGGCCAGTTGCCAACCTTGGACACTTCTGTTAAGACCAGACCTTCTATCTCAAGGCCCATTTTTCCATCAGGATCTCAAATCATTAAATTTGAAGGTATGGAAATTGAACGCTTGATTCTTAGTCATAGAGGTTTCTCTGACTCAGTAATTAATACTATGTTACAGGCTCGTAAATCTGTGTCTAGGAGGATTTATTATCGAGTCTGGAAGACTTACATTTCTTGGTGTTCTTCTCATAAATTCTCTTGGCATTCTTTTAGAATTCCTAGAATTTTACAGTTTCTTCAGGATGGTTTGGATAAAGGTTTGTCTGCAAGTTCCTTGAAAGGACAAATCTCTGCTCTTTCTATTCTTTTTCACAGAAAGATTGCTAATCTTCCTGATATTCATTGTTTTGTACAAGCTTTGGTTCATATTAAACCTGTCATTAAATCAATCTCTCCTCCTTGGAGTCTTAATTTGGTTCTGAGGGCTTTACAAGCCCCTCCGTTTGAACCTATGCATTCTCTGGACATTAAATTACTTTCTTGGAAAGTTCTGTTCCTTTTGGCCATCTCTTCTGCTAGAAGAGTTTCTCAGTTATCTGCTCTTTCTTGTGAATCTCCTTTTCTGATTTATCATCAGGATAAGGCAGTGTTGCGGACTTCATTTAAATTTTTACCTAAGGTTGTGAATTCTAACAACATTAGTAGAGAAATTGTTGTTCCTTCATTGTGTCCTAATCCTACGAATTCAAAGGAGAGATCTTTACATTCTTTGGATGTAGTAAGAGCTTTGAAATATTATGTTGAAGCTACTAAAGATTTTAGAAAGACTTCTAGTCTATTTGTTATCTTTTCTGGGTCCAGAAAAGGTCAGAAGGCCTCCGCCATTTCTTTGGCGTCGTGGTTAAAGTCTTTGATTCATCATGCTTATGTGGAGTCGGGTAAATCCCCGCCTCAAAGAATTACGGCTCATTCTACTAGGTCAGTTTCTACTTCCTGGGCGTTTAGGAATGAAGCTTCTGTTGATCAGATTTGCAAAGCAGCAACTTGGTCTTCTTTGCATACTTTTACTAAATTCTACCATTTTGATGTGTTTTCTTCTTCTGAAGCAGTTTTTGGTAGAAAAATACTTCAGGCAGCTGTTTCAGTTTGATTCTTCTGCTTATTATTTCAGTTTTTTTCATTATTAAGATTAAAACTTTTGTTTTGGGTTGTGGATTATTATTTTTCAGCGGAATTGGCTGTCTTTATTTTTATCCCTCCCTCTCTAGTGACTCTTGCGTGGAAGTTCCACATCTTGGGTATTTATTATCCCATACGTCAGTAGCTCATGGACTCTTGCTAATTACATGAAAGAAAACATAATTTATGTAAGAACTTACCTGATAAATTAATTTCTTTCATATTAGCAAGAGTCCATGAGGCCCACCCTTTTTGTGGTGGTTATGATTTTTTTGTATAAAGCACAATTATTCCAATTCCTTATTTTTGATGCTTTCGCTCCTTTCTTATCACCCCACTTCTTGGCTATTCGTTAAACTGAATTGTGGGTGTGGTGAGGGGTGTATTTATAGGCATTTTAAGGTTTGGGAAACTTTGCCCCTCCTGGTAGGAATGTATATCCCATACGTCACTAGCTCATGGACTCTTGCTAATATGAAAGAAATGAATTTATCAGGTAAGTTCTTACATAAATTATGTTTTTTCAGATGTGAGGGCTTCCAGTAATGGATCTGTTGGCATCTCATCTAAACAAGGAACTTCCCAGGGGCCTATTTAGGTTCGGGGATCTTCAGGCGGAAGTAGTGTATGCATTGACACTTCTTTGGAATTATCAATCTGCCTATATTTTTTCATCTATGGTTCTTCTTTTTAAAGTGATTTTCAAAATCATCAGAGAGCAATCTTGGTGTGGCTGGTGGCTTTAGCATGGCCACACAGGTTTTGGTATATAGTTCTTGTTTGGATGTTCAGTTGCCAATCTTGGTTACTTCCATTATAGCCATACCTTATATCTTGACTTTCATTTTTTTCATCAGGAATTCAAATTATTAATTTGATGGTATGAAAATTTAATGCTTAGTACTTAGTCATAGGAGTTTCTCTGACTCAGTAAGTAATACTATGTTGCAGGCTCGTAAATCTGTGTCTAATAGGATTTATCGAGTTTGGAAGATTTACATCTCATGATGCTCTTCTTATGAATTCTCTTGGCATTCTTTTAGAATTCCTAGGATTTTATAGTTTCTTCTTAGGTTTTGTCTGCATGTTCCTTGAAAGGACAAATCTCTGCTTTTCTTGTGCTGTTTCACAGTAAGAATTGCTAAATCTTTCTAATATTCTTTGTTTTGTTCAGGCTTTGGTTTGTATCAAGCCTGTCATTAAGTCAATTTCTCCTCTTTGGAGTCTTAATTTGATTCTGAAGGCTTTACAGGCTCTTCTGTTTGAGCATATGCTTTCTTTGGACATTAATTACTTTTATGGAAAGTATTGTTCTTTTTAGACATCTCTTCAGCTAGAACAGTTTTTGAATTATCTGCTCTTTCTTGTGAATCTCCTTGTTCTGATTTTTTATCAGGATAAGGTGGTTTTTCCTCATTTCAATTTTCACCTAAAGTTGTGAATTCTAACAACATTAGTGGAGGAATTATTGTCTTTTCATTGTGTCTTAATCCTAAGAATTATTTGGTAAGATTCTTACATTCTTTGGATGTGGTAAGAGTTTTGAAATATTATGTTGAAGTTATTCAGATTTCAGACAGACTTCTAGTCTATTTGTTATCTTTTCTGATTTTAGGAAAGGTCAGAAGGCTTCTGCCATTTATTTGGCATCTTGGTTAAAGCTTTTGATTCTTCATGCTTATTTGGAGTGGGGTTAATCCCCGTCTCAGAGGATTACGGCTCATTCTGCTAGGTAAGTTTCTACTTCCTGGGCTTTTTAAGAATGAAGCTTCTGTTGATCAGATTTGCAAAGCAATGATTTGGTCTTCTTTGCATATTTTTACTAAATTCTACCATTTTGATGTTTTCTCTTCTTAGAAGCAGATTTTGGTAGAATAGTACTTCAGGCAGCTGTTTCAGTTTGATTCTTCTGCTTATATTTCAGGGTTTTTTTCATTTTAAAAATTGAAACTCTTGATTTGGGCAGTGGATTAATTTTTCAGCGGAATTGGCTGTGTTTATTTTATCCCTCCCTCTCTAGTAACTCTTGCGTGGAAGTTCCACATCTTGGGTATCTGCTATCCCATACGTCACTAGCTCATGGACTCTTGCTAATTACATGAAAGAAAACATAATTTATGTAAGAACTTACCTGATAAATTCATTTCTTTCATATTAGCAAGAGTCCATGAGGCCCACCCTTTTTTGTGGTGGTTATGATTTTTTTGTATAAAGCACAATTATTCCAATTCCTTATTTTTGATGCTTTTGCTCCTTTCTTATCACCCCACTTCTTGGCTATTCGTTAAACTGAATTGTGGGTGTGGTGAGGGGTGTATTTATAGGCATTTTAAGGTTTGGGAAACTTTGCCCCTCCTGGTAGGAATGTATATCCCATACGTCACTAGCTCATGGACTCTTGCTAATATGAAAGAAATGAATTTATCAGGTAAGTTCTTACATAAATTATGTTTTTTTTGTTCTAGGTAAAAGAGCTGTTTAACTTTAGGCAATGCCCTACAAAAGGCCATTTTAAGGGTTTTTGGTAGTTTATTGTAGGTTAGGGGGTGTTTAAATTTGGGGGGATTATTTTTATAGGGCTATTAGATTAGGTGCAATTGTTTTTATTTTGGATAATTTCATTTATTATTTTTTGTAATGTTAGATTTTTTTTTAAAAAAAATCATAGTATTTCATAGTTTGGTTTTTTTTTTATTTAGGTTTTTAATTGTTATTTTTTTTTATTTTATTAGAATAGTAATGTTAGGTTAATTTATAGTTTAATGTTAGTTTTTTTTATTTTATTAGAATAGTAATGTTAGGTTAATTTATAGTTTAATTGTTAGTTTTTTTATTTTATTAGAATTGTAATGTTAGGTTAATTTATAGTTTAATGTTAGTTTTTTTTATTTTATTAGAATAGTAATGTTAGGTTAATTTATAGTTTAATGTTAGTTTTTTTTATTTTATTAGAATAGTAATGTTAGGTTAATTTATAGTTTAATTGTTAGTTTTTTTTATTTTATTAGAATAGTAATGTTAGGTTAATTTATAGTTTAATTGTTAGTTTTTTTTATTTTATTAGAATAGTAATGTTAGGTTAATTTATAGTTTAATGTTAGTTTTTTTAAATTTATTTTAAGATAGTTATATTGTAACTTTTAATTTAAAGTGCGGTTTTAGGTTTAGGGGTTAATAGGTTTATTAGTTGTGATGTGGGGGGGCGGTTTAGGGGCTATTAGCTTTATTTAGTGTCAGCGATGTCGGGGAGCGGTGGATTAGGGGTTAATAACTTTATTTAGTGTTGTCGATGTCAGGGAGCGACGGACTAGGGGTGTTTAGACTAGGGCTTTATGTTAGGGTGTTAGGTTTAAAAGTAACTTTCTTTCCCCCATAGACATCAATGGGGTTGCGTTACGGCGATTTGCCATTCCACGATCGCAGGTGTTACATTTTTTTTCTAATACTTTCTCCCCATTGATGTCTATGGGGGAAAGCGTGCACGAGCACGTAAACTCAGCCCTTGGCTTTTGTGTGGTATGGAGCATAATGCACAACACAAGAAGGTTTTTCAGTAACTCGTAATGGTAGCACTATGGAAAGTGCGGTACCGCTCATTTTATTGCGTTCTTTTCGCACCCAGTATAGTGTTTATTGCGTTCTTTACGCACCCAGTATAGTGCAAAACTCGTAATCTAGGTGATTGTTAATTCTCACTGGCACCCAGCTCATGTGACCAACACACGTGTAACACACATTGTTCATTCGCACAGACACCCAGCTCATGTGACCTACACGCGTGTAACACATTGTTCATTCTCAGACACCAAGCTCATGTGACACACACATGTAACACACATTGTTTATTCCCACAGACACCCAGCTCATGTGAACTACACGCGTGTAACACATTGTTCATTCGCACAGACACCCAGCTCATGTGACCTACACGTGTGTAACACATTGTTCATTCGCACAGACACCCAGCTCATGTGACCAACACGCGTGTAACACATTGTTCATTCGCACAGACACCCAGCTCATGTGACCTACATGCGTGTAACACACATTGTTCATTCGCACAGACACCCAGCTCATGTGACCTACACGCGTGTAACACATTGTTCATTCGCACAGGCACCCAGCTCATGTGACCTACATGCGTGTAACACACATTGTTCATTCGCACAGACACCCAGCTCATGTGACCTACACGCGTGTAACACATTGTGACACACACATGTAACACACATTGTTTATCCCCACAGACACCCAGCTCATGTGATACATGGGTGTAACACACATTAATTCTGACACCCTGCTCATGTGACTGATGTACATGTAACTCATTGGGAATGCTCACATGACCCACACAGATAACCACCCCTAATCCAGTATGTGACATGTCTTGTACCTCCTCTTTCTTCAGGTTTCTTTGGGGGGATTTTCGGTCTGATGGGCGTGTTTATTTATGACGGCGAGCGTGTATCACGGGGGGGATTCTTCCAAGGATACAATAACCTCACCTGGATAGTTGTGGCTCTTCAGGTAAGAAAACCTTGTGCCACTACAGCCTGGTCTGTAACCCGCTACTTACCTTGATATACAAACCCACCTTACATGACTCGTTACTAACCTTGTAATGCAATAAAATGGTGACAGCGTATAGCCATCATGTGTTGTGTGTATCAGAATGTCACCTTGCATGACACGTTACTAACCTTGTAATGCAATAAAATGGTGACAGCGTATAGCCATCATGTGTTGTGTGTATCAGAATGTCACCTTGCATGACACGTTACTAACCTTGTAATGCAATAAAATGGTGACAGCGTATAGCCATCATGTGTTGTGTGTATCAGAATGTCACCTTACATGACACGTTACTAACCTTGTAATGCAATAAAATGGTGACAGCGTATAGCCATCATGTGTTGTGTGTATCAGAATGTCACCTTGCATGACACGTTACTAACCTTGTAATGCAATAAAATGGTGACAGCGTATAGCCATCATGTGTTGTGTGTATCAGAATGTCACCTTACATGACACGTTACTAACCTTGTAATGCAATAAAATGGTGACAGCGTATAGCCATCATGTGTTGTGTGTATCAGAATGTCACCTTGCATGACACGTTACTAACCTTGTAATGCAATAAAATGGTGACAGCGTATAGCCATCATGTGTTGTGTGTATCAGAATGTCACCTTGCATGACACGTTACTAACCTTGTAATGCAATAAAATGGTGACAGCGTATAGCCATCATGTGTTGTGTGTATCAGAATGTCACCTTGCATGACACGTTACTAACCTTGTAATGCAATAAAATGGTGACAGCGTATAGCCATCATGTGTTGTGTGTATCAGAATGTCACCTTGCATGACACGTTACTAACCTTGTAATGCAATAAAATGGTGACAGCGTATAGCCATCATGTGTTGTGTGTATCAGAATGTCACCTTACATGACACGTTACTAACCTTGTAATGCAATAAAATGGTGACAGCGTATAGCCATCATGTGTTGTGTGTATCAGAATGTCACCTTACATGACACGTTACTAACCTTGTAATGCAATAAAATGGTGACAGCGTATAGCCATCATGTGTTGTGTGTATCAGAATGTCACCTTGCATGACACGTTACTAACCTTGTAATGCAATAAAATGGTGACAGCGTATAGCCATCATGTGTTGTGTGTATCAGAATGTCACCTTACATGACACGTTACTAACCTTGTAATGCAATAAAATGGTGACAGCGTATAGCCATCATGTGTTGTGTGTATCAGAATGTCACCTTGCATGACACGTTACTAACCTTGTAATGCAATAAAATGGTGACAGCGTATAGCCATCATGTGTTGTGTGTATCAGAATGTCACCTTACATGACACGTTACTAACCTTGTAATGCAATAAAATGGTGACAGCGTATAGCCATCATGTGTTGTGTGTATCAGAATGTCACCTTACATGACACGTTACTAACCTTGTAATGCAATAAAATGGTGACAGCGTATAGCCATCATGTGTTGTGTGTATCAGAATGTCACCTTACATGACACGTTACTAACCTTGTAATGCAATAAAATGGTGACAGCGTATAGCCATCATGTGTTGTGTGTATCAGAATGTCACCTTGCATGACACGTTACTAACCTTGTAATGCAATAAAATGCTGACAGCGTATAGCCATCATGTGTTGTGTGTATCAGAATGTCACCTTGCATGACACGTTACTAACCTTGTAATGCAATAAAATGGTGACAGCGTATAGCCATCATGTGTTGTGTGTATCAGAATGTCACCTTGCATGACACGTTACTAACCTTGTAATGCAATAAAATGGTGACAGCGTATAGCCATCATGTGTTGTGTGTATCAGAATGTCACCTTACATGACACGTTACTAACCTTGTAATGCAATAAAATGGTGACAGCGTATAGCCATCATGTGTTGTGTGTATCAGAATGTCACCTTGCATGACAACTAACAACTCCTGGACCAACCTAAGGTGTCAGAGCCACAGTGTACATCTACATGATAGGTTTATATATCACACAATAGGTTTATAAATCACACAATAGGTTTATATATCACACAATAGGTTTATATATCACACAATAGGTTTATATATCACACAATAGGTTTATAAATCACACAATAGGTTTATATATCACACACTAGGTTTATAAATCACACAATAGGTTTATATATCACACACTAGGTTTATAAATCACACAATAGGTTTATACATCACACAATAGGTTTATATATCACACAATAGGTTTATATATCACACAATAGGTTTATATATCACACAATAGGTTTATATATCACACAATAGGTTTATATATCACACAATAGGTTTATATATCACACAATAGGTTTATATATCACACAATAGGTTTATATATCACACAATAGGTTTATAAATCACACAATAGGTTTATATATCACACAATAGGTTTATATATCACACACTAGGTTTATATATCACACACTAGGTTTATATATCACACAATAGGTTTATATATCACACAATAGGTTTATATATCACACAATAGGTTTATATATCACACAATAGGTTTATATATCACACAATAGGTTTATATATCACACAATAGGTTTATATATCACACAATAGGTTTATATATCACACAATAGGTTTATATATCACACAATAGGTTTATATATCACACAATAGGTTTATATATCACACAATAGGTTTATATATCACACAATAGGTTTATATATCACACAATAGGTTTATAAATCACACAATAGGTTTATATATCACACAATAGGTTTATATATCACACAATAGGTTTATAAATCACACAATAGGTTTATATATCACACAATAGGTTTATAAATCACACAATAGGTTTATATATCACACAATAGGTTTATATATCACACAATAGGTTTATATATCACACAATAGGTTTATAAATCACACAATAGGTTTATATATCACACAATAGGTTTATATATCACACAATAGGTTTATATATCACACAATAGGTTTATATATCACACAATAGGTTTATATATCACACAATAGGTTTATATATCACACAATAGGTTTATATATCACACAATAGGTTTATATATCACACAATAGGTTTATATATCACACAATAGGTTTATATATCACACAATAGGTTTATATATCACACAATAGGTTTATATATCACACAATAGGTTTATATATCACACAATAGGTTTATATATCACACAATAGGTTTATATATCACACAATAGGTTTATATATCACACAATAGGTTTATATATCACACAATAGGTTTATATATCACACAATAGGTTTATATATCACACAATAGGTTTATATATCACACAATAGGTTTATATATCACACAATAGGTTTATATATCACACAATAGGTTTATATATCACACAATAGGTTTATATATCACACAATAGGTTTATATATCACACAATAGGTTTATATATCACACAATAGGTTTATATATCACACAATAGGTTTATATATCACACAATAGGTTTATATATCACACAATAGGTTTATATATCACACAATAGGTTTATATATCACACAATAGGTTTATATATCACACAATAGGTTTATATATCACACAATAGGTTTATATATCACACAATAGGTTTATATATCACACATAGGTTTATATATCACACAATAGGTTTATATATCACACAATAGGTTTATAAATCACACAATAGGTTTATATATCACACAATAGGTTTATATATCACACAATAGGTTTATATATCACACAATAGGTTTATATATCACACAATAGGTTTATATACACACAATAGGTTATATATCACACAATAGGTTTATATATCACACAATAGGTTTATATATCACACAATAGGTTTATATATCACACAATATGTTTTATATATCACACAATAGGTTTATATATCACACAATAGGTTTATATATCACACAATAGGTTTATATATCACACAATAGGTTTATATATCACACAATAGGTTTATATATCACACAATAGGTTTATATATCACACAATAGGTTTATATATCACACAATAGGTTTATATATCACACAATAGGTTTATATATCACACAATAGGTTTATATATCACACAATAGGTTTATATATCACACAATAGGTTTATATATCACACAATAGGTTTATATATCACACAATAGGTTTATATATCACACAATAGGTTTATATATCACACAATAGGTTTATATATCACACAATAGGTTTATATATCACACAATAGGTTTATATATCACACAATAGGTTTATATATCACACAATAGGTTTATATATCACACAATAGGTTTATATATCACACAATAGGTTTATATATCACACAATAGGTTTATATATCACACAATAGGTTTATATATCACACAATAGGTTTATATATCACACAATAGGTTTATATATCACACAATAGGTTTATATATCACACAATAGGTTTATATATCACACAATAGGTTTATATATCACACAATAGGTTTATATATCACACAATAGGTTTATATATCACACAATAGGTTTATATATCACACAATAGGTTTATATATCACACAATAGGTTTATATATCACACAATAGGTTTATATATCACACAATAGGTTTATATATCACACAATAGGTTTATATATCACACAATAGGTTTATATATCACACAATAGGTTTATATATCACACAATAGGTTTATATATCACACAATAGGTTTATATATCACACAATAGGTTTATATATCACACAATAGGTTTATATATCACACAATAGGTTTATATATCACACAATAGGTTTATATATCACACAATAGGTTTATATATCACACAATAGGTTTATATATCACACAATAGGTTTATATATCACACAATAGGTTTATATATCACACAATAGGTTTATATATCACACAATAGGTTTATATATCACACAATAGGTTTATATATCACACAATAGGTTTATATATCACACAATAGGTTTATATATCACACAATAGGTTTATATATCACACAATAGGTTTATATATCACACAATAGGTTTATATATCACACAATAGGTTTATATATCACACAATAGGTTTATATATCACACAATAGGTTTATATATCACACAATAGGTTTATATATCACACAATAGGTTTATATATCACACAATAGGTTTATATATCACACAATAGGTTTATATATCACACAATAGGTTTATATATCACACAATAGGTTTATATATCACACAATAGGTTTATATATCACACAATAGGTTTATATATCACACAATAGGTTTATATATCACACAATAGGTTTATATATCACACAATAGGTTTATATATCACACAATAGGTTTATATATCACACAATAGGTTTATATATCACACAATAGGTTTATATATCACACAATAGGTTTATATATCACACAATAGGTTTATATATCACACAATAGGTTTATATATCACACAATAGGTTTATATATCACACAATAGGTTTATATATCACACAATAGGTTTATATATCACACAATAGGTTTATATATCACACAATAGGTTTATATATCACACAATAGGTTTATATATCACACAATAGGTTTATATATCACACAATAGGTTTATATATCACACAATAGGTTTATATATCACACAATAGGTTTATATATCACACACTAGGTTTATATATCACACAATAGGTTTATATATCACACAATAGGTTTATATATCACACAATAGGTTTATATATCACACAATAGGTTTATATATCACACAATAGGTTTATATATCACACAATAGGTTTATATATCACACACTAGGTTTATATATCACACAATAGGTTTATATATCACACAATAGGTTTATATATCACACAATAGGTTTATATATCACACAATAGGTTTATATATCACACAATAGGTTTATATATCACACAATAGGTTTATATATCACACAATAGGTTTATATATCACACAATAGGTTTATATATCACACAATAGGTTTATAAATCACACAATAGGTTTATATATCACACAATAGGTTTATATATCACACAATAGGTTTATATATCACACAATAGGTTTATATATCACACAATAGGTTTATATATCACACAATAGGTTTATATATCACACAATAGGTTTATATATCACACAATAGGTTTATATATCACACACTAGGTTTATATATCACACAATAGGTTTATATATCACACAATAGGTTTATATATCACACAATAGGTTTATATATCACACAATAGGTTTATATATCACACAATAGGTTTATATATCACACAATAGGTTTATATATCACACAATAGGTTTATATATCACACACTAGGTTTATATATCACACAATAGGTTTATATATCACACAATAGGTTTATATATCACACAATAGGTTTATATATCACACAATAGGTTTATATATCACACACTAGGTTTATATATCACACAATAGGTTTATATATCACACAATAGGTTTATATATCACACAATAGGTTTATATATCACACAATAGGTTTATATATCACACACTAGGTTTATATATCACACAATAGGTTTATATATCACACAATAGGTTTATATATCACACAATAGGTTTATATATCACACAATAGGTTTATATATCACACACTAGGTTTATATATCACACAATAGGTTTATATATCACACAATAGGTTTATATATCACACAATAGGTTTATATATCACACAATAGGTTTATATATCACACAATAGGTTTATATATCACACAATAGGTTTATATATCACACACTAGGTTTATATATCACACAATAGGTTTATATATCACACAATAGGTTTATATATCACACACTAGGTTTATATATCACACAATAGGTTTATATATCACACAATAGGTTTATATATCACACAATAGGTTTATATATCACACAATAGGTTTATATATCACACAATAGGTTTATATATCACACACTAGGTTTATATATCACACAATAGGTTTATATATCACACACTAGGTTTATATATCACACACTAGGTTTATATATCACACAATAGGTTTATATATCACACAATAGGTTTATATATTACACAATAGGTTTATATATCACACAATAGGTTTATATATCACACAATAGGTTTATATATCACACACTAGGTTTATATATCACACAATAGGTTTATATATCACACACTAGGTTTATATATCACACAATAGGTTTATATATCACACATATAATGTGTCTGAATCTCAAGGACAGAGCAGGAAATAATATAATAAGAAGATAACAAGTCTCACTTTATTGCTCTCTAAACCTCACTGTGCAAATGTGATATTTCTGTTAGTTTAAAAAGATGGCAGCACCATGTTCTAGATATTGTAAACATAATTATTCAGAACATGAATTTTGGGACTTTAAATGGCAAACGGTTAAGTCCCAATCATGACGACATTACTAAAACTTTCAATCACGTAAAACGGAGAATAAAATAATAATAAAAAATAGTCACAAGACCAGTGAGGGGTGTGCGCTCCTTGTCTGTAAGCTCCCATCCTAGTCACAAGACCAGTGAGGGGTGTGCGCTCCTTGTCTGTAAGCTCCCATCCTAGTCACGAGACCAGTGAGGGGTGTGCGCTCCTTGTCTGTAAGCTCCCATCCTAGTCACGAGACCAGTGAGGGGTGTGCGCTCCTTGTCTGTAAGCTCCCATCCTAGTCACAAGACCAGTGAGGGGTGTGCGCTCCTTGTTTGTAAGCTCCCATCCTAGTCACAAGACCAGTGAGGGGTGTGCGCTTCTTGTTTGTAAGCTCCCATCCTAGTCACAAGACCAGTGAGGGGTGTGCGCTTCTTGTTTGTAAGCTCCCATCCTAGTCACAAGACCAGTGAGGGGTGTGCGCTTCTTGTTTGTAAGCTCCCATCCTAGTCACAAGACCAGTGAGGGGTGTGCGCTTCTTGTTTGTAAGCTCCCATCCTAGTCACAAGACCAGTGAGGGGTGTGCGCTTCTTGTTTGTAAGCTCCCATCCTAGTCACAAGACCAGTGAGGGGTGTGCGCTTCTTGTTTGTAAGCTCCCATCCTAGTCACAAGACCAGTGAGGGGTGTGCGCTTCTTGTTTGTAAGCTCCCATCCTAGTCACAAGACCAGTGAGGGGTGTGCGCTTCTTGTTTGTAAGCTCCCATCCTAGTCACAAGACCAGTGAGGGGTGTGCGCTTCTTGTTTGTAAGCTCCCATCCTAGTCACAAGACCAGTGAGGGGTGTTCGCTCCTTGTCTGTAAGCTCCCATCCTATTCACAAAACCAGTGAGGGGTGTGCGCTTCTTGTTTGTAAGCTTCCATCCTAGTCCCAGGACCTGACGGGTGTGTGCTCCTTGTCTGTAAGCTTTCATCCTAGTCACATGACCTGTCAAGTGTAGAGGGTCTGCGGATTATTTATCCAGGAGCTTTGTGCGCTTATTCAGATGTGCAGAGAGTCTGCGGATAATTTTCCCGGGAGGTTTGCGTGCTTATACCGATTTGCAGAGGGTCTGCGGATCATTTAACCAGGAGCTTTGTGTGTTTATACAGATGTGCAGAGGGTCTGCAGGTTATTTACCCGTGAGCTTTGTGTGTTTATACAGATGTGCAGAGGGTCTGCAGGTTATTTACCCGTGAGCTTTGTGTGTTTATACAGATGTGCAGAGGGTCTGCAGGTTATTTACCCGTGAGCTTTGTGTGTTTATACAGATGTGCAGAGGGTCTGCAGGTTATTTACCCGTGAGCTTTGTGTGTTTATACAGATGTGCAGAGGGTCTGCAGGTTATTTACCCGTGAGCTTTGTGTGTTTATACAGATGTGCAGAGGGTCTGCAGGTCATTTACCCGTGAGCTTTGTGTGTTTATACAGATGTGCAGAGGGTCTGCAGGTTATTTACCCGTGAGCTTTGCATGTTTATACAGATGTGCAGAGGGTCTGCAGGTCATTTACCCGTGAGCTTTGTGTGTTTATACAGATGTGTAGAGGGTCTGCAGGTTATTTACCCGGGAGCTTTGCGTGTTTATACCGATGTGTAGATGGTCTGCAGGTCATTTACCCGGGAGCTTTGCGTGTTTATACCGATGTGTAGATGGTCTGCAGGTCATTTACCCGTGAGCTTTGTGTGTTTATACCGATGTGTAGATGGTCTGCAGGTTATTTACCCGTGAGTTTTGCGTGTTTATACCCATGTGTAGATGGTCTGCAGGTCATTTACCCGGGAGCTTTGCGTGTTTATACCCATGTGCAGAGGGTCTGCAGGTTATTTACCCGTGAGCTTTGCGTGTTTATACCGATGTGTAGATGGTCTGCAGGTCATTTACCCGTGAGCTTTGCGTGTTTATACCGATGTGTAGATGGTCTGCAGGTCATTTCCCGTGAGCTTTGTGTGTTTATACAGATGTGCAGAGGGTCTGCAGGTTATTTACCCAGGAGCTTTGTGTGTTTATACAGATGTGCAGAGGGTCTGCAGGTTATTTACCCGTGAGCTTTGTGTGTTTATACAGATGTGCAGAGGGTCTGCAGGTTATTTACCCGTGAGCTTTGTGTGTTTATACAGATGTGCAGAGGGTCTGCAGGTTATTTACCCGTGAGCTTTGTGTGTTTATACAGATGTGTAGATGGTCTGCAGGTCATTTACCCGGGAGCTTTGCGTGTTTATACAGATGTGCAGAGGGTCTGCAGGTCATTTACCCGTGAGCTTTGTGTGTTTATACAGATGTGTAGAGGGTCTGCAGGTTATTTACCCGGGAGCTTTGCGTGTTTATACAGATGTGCAGAGGGTCTGCAGGTCATTTACCCGTGAGCTTTGCGTGTTTATACCGATGTGTAGAGGGTCTGCAGGTCATTTTCCCGTGAGCTTTGTGTGTTTATACCGATGTGTAGATGGTCTGCAGGTCATTTACCCGGGAGTTTTGCGCGTTTATACCGATGTGTAGATGGTCTGCAGGTCATTTACCCGGGAGTTTTGCGCGTTTATACCGATGTGTAGATGGTCTGCAGGTCATTTACCCGTGAGCTTTGTGCGTTTATACAGATGTGTAGATGGTCTGCAGGTCATTTACCCGTGAGCTTTGTGCGTTTATACAGATGTGTAGATGGTCTGCAGGTCATTTACCCGTGAGCTTTGCATGTTTATACCGATGTGTAGATGGTCTGCAGGTCATTTACCCGTGAGCTTTGCATGTTTATACCGATGTGTAGATGGTGTGCAGGTCATTTTCCCGGGAGCTTTGTGTTTATACCGATGTGTAGAGGGTCTGCAGGTCATTTACCCGGGAGCTTTGTGTTTATACCGATGTGTAGAGGGTCTGCAGGTCATTTACCCGGGAGCTTTGTGTTTATACCGATGTGTAGAGGGTCTGCAGGTCATTTACCCGGGAGCTTTGCATGTTTATACAGATGTGTAGATGGTCTGCAGGTCATTTACCCAGGAGCTTTGCGTGTTTATACCGATGTGTAGAGGGTCTGCAGGTCATTTACCCGGGAGCTTTGCATGTTTATACAGATGTGTAGATGGTCTGCAGGTCATTTACCCGGGAGCTTTGCATGTTTATACAGATGTGTAGATGGTCTGCAGGTCATTTACCCGTGAGCTTTGTGTGTTTATACAGATGTGCAGAGGGTCTGCAGGTCATTTACCCGTGAGCTTTGCGTGTTTATACAGATGTGTAGATGGTCTGCAGGTCATTTACCCGGGAGCTTTGTGCGTTTATACAGATGTGTAGATGGTCTGCAGGTCATTTACCCGGGAGCTTTGCGTGTTTATACAGATGTGTAGATGGTCTGCAGGTCATTTACCCGGGAGCTTTGTGCGTTTATACAGATGTGTAGATGGTCTGCAGGTCATTTACCCGGGAGCTTTGCGTGTTTATACCGATGTGTAGATGGTCTGCAGGTCATTTACCCGGGAGCTTTGCGTGTTTATACCCATGTGTAGATGGTCTGCAGGTCATTTACCCGGGAGCTTTGCGTGTTTATACCCATGTGTAGATGGTCTGCAGGTCATTTACCCGGGAGCTTTGCGTGTTTATACAGATGTGTAGATGGTCTGCAGGTCATTTACCCGTGAGCTTTGCGCGTTTATACAGATGTGTAGATGGTCTGCAGGTCATTTACCCGGGAGCTTTGCGTGTTTATACCGATGTGTAGATGGTCTGCAGGTCATTTACCCGGGAGCTTTGCGTGTTTATACCCATGTGTAGATGGTCTGCAGGTCATTTACCCGGGAGCTTTGCGTGTTTATACCCATGTGTAGATGGTCTGCAGGTCATTTACCCAGGAGCTTTGCGTGTTTATACAGATGTGTAGATGGTCTGCAGGTCATTTACCCGGGAGCTTTGCGTGTTTATACCCATGTGTAGATGGTCTGCAGGTCATTTACCCAGGAGCTTTGTGTGTTTATACCGATGTGTAGATGGTCTGCAGGTTATTTACCCAGGAGCTTTGCATGTTTATACAGATGTGTAGATGGTCTGCAGGTTATTTACCCAGGAGCTTTGCGTGTTTATACCCATGTGTAGATGGTCTGCAGGTCATTTACCCGTGAGCTTTGCGTGTTTATACAGATGTGTAGATGGTCTGCAGGTTATTTACCCGGGAGCTTTGTGCGTTTATACAGATGTGTAGATGGTCTGCAGGTCATTTACCCGTGAGCTTTGCGTGTTTATACAGATGTGTAGATGGTCTGCAGGTCATTTACCCGTGAGCTTTGCATGTTTATACAGATGTGTAGATGGTCTGCAGGTTATTTACCCGGGAGCTTTGTGCGTTTATACCGATGTGTAGATGGTCTGCAGGTTATTTACCCGGGAGCTTTGTGTGTTTATACCGATGTGTAGATGGTCTGCAGGTTATTTACCCGGGAGCTTTGTGCGTTTATACAGATGTGTAGATGGTGTGCAGGTCATTTACCCGGGAGCTTTGCGTGTTTATACCCATGTGTAGATGGTCTGCAGGTCATTTACCCGTGAGCTTTGTGTGTTTATACAGATGTGTAGATGGTCTGCAGGTTATTTACCCGGGAGCTTTGTGCGTTTATACAGATGTGTAGATGGTCTGCAGGTCATTTACCCGTGAGCTTTGCGTGTTTATACAGATGTGTAGATGGTCTGCAGGTCATTTACCCGTGAGCTTTGCGTGTTTATACAGATGTGTAGATGGTCTGCAGGTTATTTACCCGGGAGCTTTGTGCGTTTATACCGATGTGTAGATGGTCTGCAGGTTATTTACCCGGGAGCTTTGTGTGTTTATACCGATGTGTAGATGGTCTGCAGGTTATTTACCCGGGAGCTTTGTGCGTTTATACAGATGTGTAGATGGTCTGCAGGTCATTTACCCGTGAGCTTTGCGTGTTTATACAGATGTGTAGAGGGTCTGCAGGTCATTTACCCGTGAGCTTTGCGTGTTTATACAGATGTGTAGATGGTCTGAGGCTCATTTTATGCTTTCACTGGGCTTATTCTGAGCAGGTTACTAATATTCTAATTGCTTTTTCTTCTGTTCTCCACAGGCATTTGGCGGTTTGGTGATCGCAGCTGTTATTAAATATGCTGATAACATCCTGAAAGGCTTTGCCACCTCTCTGTCTATCATCCTCTCCACGCTGATCTCCTACTTCTGGCTGCAGGACTTTGTACCCACCAGGTAGTATCTGCCATGAGAACTAATAGTTACAACCAGTGTGAGAGCGATAACGAGCAAACATGGCTATCCTGCTTATTAAAGGGAGAGTAAAGTCCAAATTAAACTTTCAGGATGCAGATAGAGAAGGGATTTTATGGCAAAGAACTTTCCAAATTACTTATATTATTAATTAGTTTCATTCAGATTATATGCTGTGTGTAACTAGCGCACAATGCACAGATTATGTAGTGCGTGTAACTAACACCAGGCGCACAATGCACAGATTATGTACTGCGTGTAACTAGCACCAGGCACACACAATGTATATTATGTACTGTGTGTAACTAGCACCAGGCACACACAATGTATATTATGTACTGTGTGTAACTAGCACCAGGCGCACAATGCACAGATTATGTACTGTGTATAACTAGCACCAGGCACACAATGCACAGATTATGTACTGCGTGTAACTAGCACCAGGCACACACAATGTATATTATGTACTGTGTGTAACTAGCACCAGGCACACAGAATGTATATTATGTACTGTGTGTAACTAGCACCAGGCACACACAATGTATATTATGTACTGTGTGTAACTAGCACCAGGCACACACAATGTATATTATGTACTGTGTGTAACTAGCACCAGGCACACACAATGTATATTATGTACTGTGTGTAACTAGCACCAGGCACACACAATGTATATTATGTACTGTGTGTAACTAGCACCAGGCACACAGAATGTATATTATGTACTGCGTGTAACTAGCACCAGGCACACACAATGTATATTATGTACTGTGTGTAACTAGCACCAGGCACACACAATGTATATTATGTACTGTGTGTAACTAGCACCAGGCACACACAATGTATATTATGTACTGTGTGTAACTAGCACCAGGCACACACAATGTATATTATATACTGCGTGTAACTAGCACCAGGCACACACAATGTATATTATGTACTGTGTGTAACTAGCACCAGGCACACACAATGTATATTATGTACTGTGTGTAACTAGCACCAGGCACACACAATGTATATTATGTACTGTGTAACTAGCACCAGGCGCACACAATGTATATTATGTACTGTGTGTAACTAGCACCAGGCACACACAATGTATATTATGTACTGTGTAACTAGCACCAGGCACACACAATGTATATTATGTACTGTGTAACTAGCACCAGGCACACACAATGTATATTATGTACTGTGTGTAACTAGCACCAGGCACACACAATGTATATTATGTACTGTGTAACTAGCACCAGGCACACACAATGTATATTATGTACTGTGTGTAACTAGCACCAGGCACACACAATGTATATTATGTACTGTGTGTAACTAGCACCAGGCACACACAATGTATATTATGTACTGTGTGTAACTAGCACCAGGCACACACAATGTATATTATGCGTAACTGTGTTTGTAACTAGCACCAGGCACACACAATGTATATTATGTACTGTGTGTAACTAGCACCAGGCACACACAATGTATATTATGTACTGTGTGTAACTAGCACCAGGCACACACAATGTACTATTATGTACTGTGTGTAACTAGCACCAGGCACACACAATGTATATTATGTACTGTGTGTAACTAGCACCAGGCACACACAATGTATATTATGTACTGTGTGTAACTAGCACCAGGCACACACAATGTATATTATGTACTGTGTGTAACTAGCACCAGGCACACACAATGTATATTATGTACTGTGTAACTAGCACCAGGCAACACAATGTAAATTATGTACTGCGTGTAACTAGCACCAGGCAACACAACAATGTATATTATGTACTGTGTGTAACTAGCACCAGGCGCACAATGCACATATTATGTACTGCGTGTAACTAGCACCAGGCACACACAATGTATATTATGTACTGGTGTTGTAACTAGCACCAGGCACACAGAATGTATATTATGTACTGTGTGTAACTAGCACCAGGCACACAGAATGTATATTATGTACTGTGTGTAACTACACCAGGCACACAGAATGCACAGATTATGTACTGTGTGTAACTAGCACCAGGCACACACAATGCACTATTATGTACTGTGTGTAACTAGCACCAGGCACACAGAATGTATATTATGTACTGTGTGTAACTAGCACCAGGCACACAGAATGATATTATGTACTGTGTGTAACTAGCACCAGGCACACAGAATGCAATATTTGTACTGTTGTAACTAGCACCAGGCACACAGAATGTATATTGTGTACTGTGTGTAACTAGCACCAGGCACACAGAATGTATATTATGTACTGTGTGTAACTAGCACCAGGCACACAGAATGTATATTATGTACTGTGTGTAACTAGCACCAGGCACACAGAATGTATATTATGTACTGTGTGTAACTAGCACCAGGCACACAGAATGTATATTGTGTACTGTGTGTAACTAGCACCAGGCACACAGA
>NW_026510880.1:0-35000 GCF_027579735.1 Bombina bombina
CTCTCTCTATCTCCCCCTCTGTCCCTCTCTCTCTCCCTCTCTCCCCCTCTCTCTTCCCCCCTCTCTCTCTATCTCCCCCTCTTTCTGAAGGTTCGCGTGGAAATAAGGGCATCAGGGGTCATTCGGCCCTTGATAAATCGACCCCTAAATGCTATTGCATTGTCTTCTTTTATCATGCTTTTGTTGATTATGCAAATCTATTGTATTTATGGTTCTTAATAATTTTTAATATCAAGGAAAGAGATTGTGGGCAAGATTATAAGTTGCACAGCAAATCAGTTGCGAAAAACTCTGCACGCTCGTTATGACTTTTTCGCATTTGGGGTTGTGAGCTATTACAAGATGCAAAATAACTGTTTTACATATGCGTTAAGCGCATAATTAAACAGCCAAATTACGTGTTCATTCAGTATTCCCCGTAGAAGTCAATGGAGAAGACAAATAGAAAAAACCCCACTAATTTGTAGTTCAAAGCCCATGACGTATTCTCCCGAAAAGTGTACATAAAAATGCAATTATTTCCCCTTTCTCTCTCCCCTTTCTCTCTCTCTCTCTCTCTCCCCTCTCTCTCTCTCCCTCTCCTCTCTCTCTCTCTCTTGTTCTCTATCTTCCCTCTCTCTTCTCTCTCTCTCTTCTCTCTCTCTCTTTCTCTCTCTCTTCTTCCTCCTCTCTCTTCTTCCCTCTCTCCTCTCTCTCCCCCTCTCTCTCTCTCTCTCTCTCTCTCTCTCTCTATCTCCCCCCTCTGTCTCTCTCCCCCCCTCTCTCTTCTCTCTCTATCTCCCCCTCTGTCTCTCTCCCCCCTCTCTCTCTCTCTCCCCCCCCTCTCTCTCTCCTCTCTCTCTCCCTCTCTCTCTCTCCCCTCGTCTCTCTCTCTCCCCCTCTCCCCCTCCTCTCTCTCCTCTTCTCTTCCCTCTCTCTCTCTCTCTTCCCCTCTTCTCTCTTTTCTCTCTCTCTCTCTCTCTCTTCTCTCTATCTCCCCCCTCTGTCTCTCTCTCTCTCTCCTCCAATCTCTCTCTCTCTCTCTCTCTCCAATCTCTCTCTCTCTCTCTTCCCTCTCTCTCTCCCCCTCTCTCTCTCTCCTCTCTCTCTCTCCCCTCTCTCTTTCCTCTCTTCTCTCTCTCCCCCTCTCTCTCTCTCTCCTCTTCTCCCCTCTCTCTCTCTCCTCTCTCCCCTCTCTCTCTCTCTCTCTATCTCCCCCTCTGTCCCTCTCTCTCTCCCCTCCTCCCCCCCTCTCTCTCTCCCCCCTCTCTCTCTATCTCCCCTCTCTCTTTCTCTCTCCTCTCTCTCTCTCTCTCTCTCTCTCTCTCTCTCTCTCTCTCTCTCTATCTCTATCTCTATCTCCCCTTTCTCTCTCCCCTCTCTCTCTCTCTCTCTCTCTCTCTCCCCCCTTTCTCTCTCTCCCCTCTCTTTTTCTCTCTCCCCCTCTCTTTTTCTCTCTCTTCCCCTCTCTTTTGCTCTCTCTCTCCCCCCTCTCTTTTGCTCTCTCCCTCTTTTGCTCTCTCTCTGCCTCTCTCGTTTGCTCTCTCTCTCCTCTCGTTTGCTCTCTCCCCCTCTCTTTTGTGCTCTCTCCCCCTCTCTTTTGTGCTCTCTCCCCTCTTTTTTGTGCTCTCTCCCCCCTCTTTTTGTGCTCTCCCCCTCTCTTTCCTCTCTCTTTTGTGCTCTCTTCCCTCTATTTTGTGCTCTTCCCCCTCTCTTTTGTGCTCTCTCCCCTCTCTTTTGTGCTCTCTCCCCTCTCTCTTTTGTGCTCTCTCCCCCTCTCTTTTGTGCTGCCCCCCTCTCTTTTGTGCTCTCTCCCCTCTCTTTTGTGCTCTCTCCCCCTCTCTTTTGTGCTCTCTCCCCCTCTCTTTTGTGCTCTCTCCCCCCTCTCTCTTGTGTCTCTCCCCCCTCTCTTTTGTGCGCTCTCTCCCTCTCTTTATCCCCCCCTTCTGCTGCTCTCTCTATTCCCTTTTTAGAGCTCTCAGTCTCTGTCACTTACTGCACAGACGGCATCTGCCCCGCCCGCGTCACGCCCGGTCACACCCGTGTCACGCCCAGCCACGCCCACGGCGCACCGGCCATGCCACGACACACCGGCCACGCCCACTCTTCACACGCGAAGCCAGAAGGAGCCACCAAGGAGGTCAGTTGGAAGGCCAGGTGTGTTTGTCCTCGCGCGCAGTCTCTACTGCGCATGACAGCTTCGGACAAACACACTTGGCCTTTTATTATATAGATATCTTGAGATCTACTGTATATGTGAATATCTATTTGAAAATCGCTCTGAGATATTACTTGATGTGCATTACATTGTAATGTAAAATATTTTCATTATCGCCATTGTTATACATATCTGTATACATATAAATCCATGTTTCTCTATGTATGTGTATGTATGTCAATGTAAAATCCCTTCATCAGCTTTTTTTTCTAACACCGAGATCGCATATGTTTGATCTCTTATAACTTTTGTGTGCAATATTTTTTTTAACCAATTTTTATTAGATAGCGTCATTATGATTGTAACTGTACTTTGTAATGTATTTTTGAAGTGCTTCGTGAAACTTTTATTGTGGGCAAAAACTATTAAAGGGACAGTCTAGTCCAAAACAAACTTTCATTATTTAGATAGGGCATGTAATTTTAAACAATTTTCCAATTTACTTCTATCACCAATTTTGCTTTGTTTTTTTGGTATTCTTAGTTGAAAGCTAAATCTAGGAGATTCATATGCTAATTTCTAAGCCCTTGATGGCCGCTTCTTAGCTCACAGCATTTTGACAGTTTTTCACCTACTAGAGGGGGTTAGTTCATGTGTTTCATATAGATAACACTGTGCTCACTCATGTGAAGTTCCTAGGAGCCAGCACTGATTGGCTAAAATGCAAGTCTGTCAAAAGAACTGAAAAAATGGGCAGTTTGCAGAGCTTAGATACAAGATAATCACAGAGGTAAAACGTGTATTTATATAACTGTGTTGGTTATGCAAAACTAGGGAATGGGTAATAAACGGATTATCTATCTTTAAACAATAAATATTCTGGTGTAGACTGTCCCTTTAACTACAGTTTTCGAGCACGGAAAGGATTGTTGCGTAAAAGGCAAATGTGCAAATGCAATCATGATTTTTGAAGACTTGTAAATACCTAATGGAAATTAATTGTGAAAAGACCATATTGCGCGCAACAAAATTTTAATGTGCAACTTGTAAACTTGCTCTGTATCTTTTGTGCCACCACCCCACATCATAACCCATTGTAGAAAATGATTTGTTCACAATTCACCTAATCTAGCTTTCCTCAATACTATAAGAACCCTGTCTCATGCAAAGCCTTAGCTCTCTGTGCTTATGTAAGATCTACATTTTAAGTTCAAATTATAGTTCCCTAATTGGTCTTTTTATAGTGTCATTCCCTTTTACATCTTACTTTCCATTGCTATTTTTCTCTTGGAGGAACTCAGTGTTTACTCCTGGGCTTTATAATCTTCTATGTTAGCATTTCCTATTTTGGTAATTTAATCAGTTAATCTGACTTTGAACATTATCAGTATGATACTTACGTCAGCCCCAGATCTTTTACAGTCAATTCTATCTCATGCCACCAAATATATAGTTTTCTAATTACCTTAAAGGCAAAGCTAGTAGATTCATAATTTTGCATAAGTCCATTACATTAATTCTTCCTTGATTTTGCTGATTTATCCCACTATTTTCATGACATACTTAGTTTCTCTTTACAACTCATATTCCATAGAACAGTTCTAATTCCTTACCTTAACCTACAAAGCCCATACTGAAAAAGCATCCCCTAATATCTCTGGTTTTAGGTCTAAACCCTCTTGGATCTCCTGCAGAGAGTGATCATTTCATAAACACATTTCCAAACTGTCACCACCAAGCGGCTGAAACGCGTAGAATTTTGCTCACTCTTTGGAAACATTGTTACAATTGGATATATCGCTAAAGTCGGATATAGTGCAGTAGGTTGGGTACTTTGAACTAATCATAAGCATGTGCAGTTCTATAAGTGTAATTCCTAACCCATGATCTGATCACTTTCCTTCTTTATATTTGTACCTTAACGCTGTGAATACAAGACAGCGGTTACTCAGCAAACTATCCACCCTCTCCAACTTTTCTCGGAACCACTCTGAGGTGGTCTATCATTACGGCGGATCTGCACACAGAATACAAGGATTTTACATCCACGCTCATATTCTATATAGCGTATCTAACACGCACCTTGAACTATCAAAAACCACAGAGCTGGTATATGAGGATACATCCAAATTCAGGACACGGACATCTAATCACAGTTAAGCTATGGTCGGAACTTTGATACATTAACCACAAATAACTGCCGACAACCATAGACTGTCTCTGAAGTAGGAGACAAGGAAAATTACTATAAGATCTAACACTGATAGTCTCGATCCATTCCATCAGTGAATATACCTAAGTAATCTGTATGTAAGGTAAATATATTCACGCATATATTGTGCAAATACATGGTGAATTTTCCTTAGAGTTTATTGTATCAAATGTGTAACGATACTTTGTCATTCTTTATCAATTGTTTTTAACTATCTTTTATGTATATGATGCCGGCATCGAACAATATTAATTTGTATATTTGACAATATTAATTTGACTTTCTTGACCATCCATTTTTATTAAAATAATTATCACTAGTCACAGTTTCATATTAATATTTTTGTGTAAGATATTATTGCATAAGATATTACTCTTTAAATAAGAGAAATTATCTCCCCGCATTACTCTTTTAAGCTTTAATTTAGCGCTAACCCCAGAACACCCTTTCACCATTTTTTCTGTGATTAGTCAGGAGGTCTAATCATATTATTGGGTTTAGCTTAAGAGTACACTGAGTGTAGTATCTTTAAATACAAACACTTTCTTCCCTACTGACTGTCATGTTCCTTTTCAGAGGAGAATTGCCTGTATTTTGGGGCTTGACTGGCCTTACTCAGCGGGATCAAACTGAAATACTTCAGGAAAGTTTTCCTCTGTGAAAAGCACAACTGGGCTGAAAGAGACTCTCTTTGGTGTGCATTTGTACTATGACACTGGGGAGATTTCCCTGAGCGTTATGGGGGAACCAGATGTGGACTCCTTGCTAAGTGTGCTTAAAGGAATATGGCTGCACCTCACTGATGAGGCCAACAGAGGCCAAAACGATCCTCTGGGTTGACTTTTTCCTTGTTGAGAGGAAAATTGCCTGGTATTTTGTGGCTGGACTGACCTTACTTGGCAGTATCAGACTGATATACTTCAGGAAAGTTTTTCTCTGTGAAAAGCACAACTGGGCTAAAAGAGGCTGTTCCTAAGTGCTAACTCGCCATTGAACAAGTTACTTAGCTACTGTTCATTCCTGGTAGAGCGCTTTTCTCTTTGTGTACTTTTATATGGATGCCTGCTTCAGAAAAGTAATATTTTTAGATGCTGGTAGGCTATGTTAACAGGCTTTGTGCAGTTATTATTTGACTGTGGATAACTGCTATCTCTGTGTATCATGGTTATATTTTTTTTAGTTCCATGGAAGCTCTGGTGGGGGCTGCCATGTTTTGAGATATCACAGGATATGACATCACTTGAGTTCTGTCTGTGGGCTTCTCCCTGAGTGCACACACGCTTCAATGAGCCTTCTCTTGTTGCATGAAAACCTTTGGCCTGTTGTTTCAGTGTGCAGCTTTTTACCCACAATTAGTTATATTGCCTTTTATATTATATTATATTTCCAGTGAGCAGCATTATGTCTTTAATTCAGTTTATTTCATATGAGTACATGTGATACTTGCCTTGGAGACATTTGCTGCTTAGAAGACTTTGATTATTTTAAGCAGAGGATGTGCGAATTGACTGCTTAAGCATTTGGCTATTTATTTTGGGTTTACATCTGCTTTGTAATTATTTTATTTTTTTAATCCAAATGTAGAGGTTCCCCCCGTCTGCACAAGTTCAATTGAACATTCATAAAGATACTTAATTTTGAAACTTATATTGGCATTTAATGTGCTTATGCTTATTCTGCTCTGAAGGTGAATGTCCTTTATATAAAGGGCGCTTAATCTTTGTTGCTTGACAAATTGTTATTGCAGCTATGTTTTCGGTTTTCTTCATATAAGTCTATTGTTTTTTTTTTTGTTTAACCAACTGATATTTTACATATGTATATGTTTTTCTGTCTTTGAGCCTATAAATATATTTATTTGGATACTTTTGTCCCCTAAATTAATATACATTAAATAAACTATTTGCTTATTTGTTTTTCTGTAATTAGTTCTCCTACATTGGAGTTTAGTTTAGAAACAGCAGTAACTGTAATTCCATACTTTCCAACATGAGGCTTAGATTATTGAGTATACATTAAAGGGAGAATCTAGTCAAAATTAAACTTTCATGATTCAAAAAGGGCATGCAATTTTAAACAACTTTCCAATTTTCTTTTATCATCAAATTGTATTTGTTCTCTTGGTATTCTTTTTTGAAAGTTAAACGTAGATATCTTATATGCTAATTTCTAAGCCCTTGAAGGCCGCCTCTTATCTCACAGCATTTTGACAGTTTCTTACAGCTAGAGGGCATTAGAGCCTGTGTGCCATATAGATAACGTGGAGTTACTTATGAGAGGGCACTGATTGGCTAAAATGAAGTCTGTGTAATAAAGGGATTATCTAATATTTTAAACTATATGAATTCTGGAGTAGACTGTCCCTTTAAGAAGTGGGGGGTTTGTCCCTTCTAGTTTTATAAATATTATTTATTATTGTTTTTTTTTTTCAGATTTATAGAATGCTGTTCAATATCTATAACGTGTATCAACTTTGATTGCTATTCAGATTTTGCCTAGATGTTGTACAGTGAATTACTTAGGAGCACCAGAACAATAATTTAAATGTTGATGTTTTGAATGGTGGATTTAGCTGTCATGATCACTGTGGTAGTGTTATGCAAAAAATGTAGGTTTTGAGGTTCATTCTTTTCTGCTGTATGTTCCATTACATAGCATTACATCACCAGATTCTTTTTTGGACAGATGTGAAATGAATAACAATGCTGTGCTATAACATGCTGAATGGTGTGGATTTACCACCAGAACATATTTTTGCCTTGACCAATTTGGACTTTGCTTCAGCTTGTACTATCTGTACAGGGACTTTGAATTTGGAGCAGTAATGTCAAGATCTGATATCTTCCAAATCCTCTGCTCTTCACACTTAGTTTTACTGAGTTACTCTATTGAAAATTAAATGACACCCTGGTTGTGCAGGTGGGATGCACACTGACACCATGTGTTCCTCTGCAATAAAGTTAAAGGGACATTATACACTAGATTTTTATTTGCATAAATGTTTTGTAGATGATCCATTTATATAGTCTATTACAGCGTTTTTTTTTTTTTAAATGTATAGTTTTGCTTATTTTTAAATAACATTGCGCTGATTTTCAGACTCTTAACCAAGCCCCAATGTTTTAGGAGAATACTGATGTATACCTACTCCAGCTAGCTCCTGTTTGTGTAAAGAGTCTTTCCATATGCAGAGGAAGGGGGAGGGGGAGTGTCTGCTATTTCCCACTTTTGAGTGGGAGTTCCAGATAACATTTTTAACAGTGCTAAAGTGGGAGCTTCTAAGTAAGTTTTTAAATGATTTTATACTGGATTTTTAGATGCGTTATCTGTGCATATTATTCTTTATAGTAGTGTCTATCACATACAGTTAAATGAAAATTGGTGTATACTACTCTTTAATTTAAAAATATACTTATAGGAGGTGGGTGGCCGAAGATAGAAAATATTGAAAGTTTGGGCAAATGGAAAAGTAAATACACCACCACAATTGATTTGTGTAATAGCAATTTTCTTTTTTAATTATAAAGATGAAGATATAGATTTCACTCCAAATAAACAGTTGCTTCTCCCTTTGCATATGCAAATTAAACAGACAAACTTTCCTTTGTGATTGGTGTTAGTTGTTTTAAAAGCTATATTTTGTTTGTTCTATTTTTTATTTATTTTTTATTCTGATTTAGTTTTGTTTACTCAATAAAAATCTCCTACAAATCTTTAGGGAAAAAGAAGACATCGCATCATAAATCGTTACAGAAATTCAACATAAAACATTGAACCAAATGGTTTTAATTTTAAAATAATTCTAGGATCTAGATGCATCAATCATGTTGTAAAAGTAAAATGTTTACATGCATATTTAACTACAATAATAATAAATAGGAAACAAAATTTGTCACAATCTCAGTACATTTCAAAAAAAACGCTTGCTATGTTCTCCTCACTATATTATGATAAACAAGATAGCTACAAATGTTACAATAAATATATTTGTTTCTTTGCTGAACCCAGTATTGCAAATAACAACAAATATTTACACTTCAAGGAACAGTAGCAACAATGTCAAATGAATAATAAGGATATAGAATAAACGTATTTACAGAAAAGAAAAAACTTATAGTAACTCCATTGAAAAAAAAAAAAAAAAACTTTTAAAGAAGAAAAAGTATGAGAAGTAAAACAGATGTTTTTTTTTCTTGAAGCAACAAAAAACCAGTTTACTTTACACTACATACACATTCTAACAGCAACACCCAATTAATCTTTTGTTGTTATTGATAATTGTATAAGTAATATCAAGTATGTGATATATAACAATACTTATTCACAGTTTAAAATTAGTAAAACACATAATACAAAATATGTAACACATACAACTTGATAAACTTAGGAAAACAGCATACCCATAATTACATTTTCCCCAATAGAGGACCACATACCTTGGTTTTTGTGTGAGGTAAAGGAGAAGATGGTACATACCCCAAAATGTACTTATGGTGAATTACTTTATAATTATTTTTTATGGAATATACGATAGTTTAATGTATGAATTGGAGCAGTTAGGAGTGCAAGATTCCAAGGACAATACTATTTATAACATTTAGTGGTGAATATATCATGTGTCTACCATTAAAAGAACCAGAACACTCGCTTTACTGAGATACAAGACACTTACTATTTTTTCCTCAATCATAGAAATTTTCAGTCCAGGTTTGGATCCAAATGTTGAGAAGTGGTTTAGATGACTTTCTCAGCCCAATGGATGATTGCCAGAATGTGACCATAAGTAAAGGGTGATCCAGAAATGTGGTCATGCAGGACAAAATCAGCAGCTATCAGGCAAATTACAAGCAGGAAGAAAGCAGAGGTCAACAAGAATTGTGTTAATAAAAAGAAGGAAAGGCAAGGCAAGGTTGGTCAAAGCCTGCGGATCAATCCCAAACAGGGTTAAAAGGGACATGAGATACATTTTTTTTGTTCCGGTATGATTCAGATAACTTTCAACTTTACTTCTATTATTAAAATGGATTCATTCCCTTGGTATACTTTGTTGTAGGAGCAGCAATGTACTATTGGGAGCTAGATGAACACATCAGGTAAGCCAATGGCAAGGGGCATAAAGTGCAGCCACCACTCAGCAGCTAGCTCCTAAAAGTGCAATGCTTCTCCTGAGCCTACCTAGGTATGCATTTAAGAAAGTACACCAAGAGAATGATGCAAATTAAGTAACAGAAGTAAATTAGAAATGTGTTTAGAATTGCATGGTCTATCTGAACGAAAATGTAATTCTAACTTTATTGTCCCTTTAAGTAGAAGTGTAGTTGAATAATCCAAGCTTTGCATACAAATAAGAAATTCCAGATTAAGCTCACCTAGGAACATAATCTAACCCACAGTCAAACATGACCACCAGAACACATCAATAGAAGCAAGTGAGGGAAACTGTCAATCCAAAAAGGATGCAATGCTGAGTGTATGCATTCAAAAAACAAACACCACTACAGGTAAATAAAACAAATTGCTAAGAAACCAGTTAAGCATGACAGAACCCAGAAGTTTCACAATATGACACTGGGTCCTGTCTATAGTCCCTGACCAGCATGACCATATGCTGAATAGCATCATCCTCTAGCTGTTTCTCAAGTGATGAGCCCTGTACTTGGAGGGTGGTTCTTCAGCAAATTTAGGTAGAAATGGATAGGGAGAAGGGACTGCTGTGATATGCTGAGTTGTGTCCTGCTACAGACATCTGGGTTTCAATTGCCTCTATTCAGGGGCTGTTAATTTTTCTCATTTAATTTGTCTATTTATGGAATTTGAAAAATAAAGTGAATGTTTGTGCATAAATACCACAGAGAATGCTTGCAATGTATAGAATGAATAATAGCAATTTTTGCTCTGTAAAATATAAATTCAATTAAAAGTTGGCCTCAAATAAAACAAAAGAAAAGCTCCATAGTATCATATGTTTTATATACTTTAATAAGGTGTTGCTAGCATTGGTACTCACACTCACTACAGCTTCAACAGCTCTTTTTTTGCACTCAAAATGTCATTCAGCCCAGATCTCCCAGTACAATCACTACAGGGTAAATCACTCAGCTGTAACTGTATGAGACTTGTAGCCTTTGCTGCATGTATTGAACATCAGTGTCTCTTAGTTAACTGTCCGGTCCGGTCTGCCCCTCCTTGGGACGTATGATGCTAATCTCCAATGTACGCTTCACCTTATGGCTTTTTCAAGGATATCCAAGGGTTCCAGAGCAGTTTTCGCTGCTTAGTACATGGAGCCCTATGTGTAGGTTGGCATAACTGGGTTCAATTTAAACTAAGCACATGGTTCTTTAAACAACTTTCCAATTTACTGCTATTATCTAATTTACGTCTTTTTTTGGTATCCTTTGTTAAAACAAAAAAATACCTAGTTAGGTTCAGGAGCAGCAGTGTATTACTGGGAGCTGGCTGATGAATGGCTGATGAATATGCCTCTTGTCTTTGGCTTATCTTATGTGATCAGCTAACTATCAGCAGTGCATTGCAAACAATACTAAGAAAACAAATAAAATATAATAATGGATGTGAAATGGAAAGGTGTTTAAAATTCTATGCTCTATCTGAATCATGAAAGGAACTGCGATCATGTGCTTCAAAAATGGAGCTGTTTGGCTCCTGGGGAACTGCCTGTGTTACTAGGCACATCCCCCAGTCAGATCAACTGCTGTTTAGTTTTAGAATGGAACAGGACACCACAAAAGTTAGGAAGTTCCATGCCGTCCAGAAGGCGTTTAAGCCCATCGGTTTTAGAATGGCATGGAACGTCCTAACGGCGTGAAGTGGTTAAGCAATACTGATACTATTTAGAAGCTATTTTAGGTTTTATTTCCCTGTATACCTCTGCAGAATCTGTTGTCTCATTACAAATAAATGACAATAATGCAATAATTATACTACTCACTCAGCTTTATTTAGTTACTCTTTCCACATTTATTTTGAATTGTTTGCTCTCTAACTGTTTACAACCAATTTCAGGTGGAGAATGAAAATAGATTACAGACATAGAGGGTCAGATTATAAGTGGTGCACCATTTAGCGCTCTTGCACATGTACAAAAAAACGCCAGAAATAATGTTTTAATGCATGCGGGTTAGCTCTCGTATTACAAATTTAAAGTGAAATGTTTGCATGCAAGCAAAAGCCAACACATGCTATCTTCAGCATTTTTAATACTGTGACCACGCTAACTTTTTCTCCCCATAGACTTCAATGGAAAATGCAAATTTTAAAAAACTAACATTTATCGCTAGTGCGCTAAACCGGCAGGAGTAAAACTTCTTATATATATTTATGTGTGTGTATATGTATATACAGTATGTATGTGTGTATGTGTGTATATATATATATATATATATATAATATTCAAAGGAGAATGGTTTTTCCACGCTATCACACAACACCCAAATGGTATGTATATTATATAACGCTTTGTACAGCATATGTGTTTATATATTATATAACATACATGAACCAAACTTCTGTAAGTTCTGTAGTAATACTGATATGAATATAAGAAACTCCACAGATAAAATACAAATAATGACAACAAAGTACAAAATATTAAATGTGTACAAAGTACTAAATGTGGTCAGATTATAAAAATAATATTAAAAATAGAAATATATAGTAATTAATAAAAAGTCCATGAATCCACAGGATTTGATAAATCCAAAAGGAGGCAGCAGAGAAAAAATATATATGAAGGATCCCCAAAAATCTTCATCAGGTTAAAAGATATGAACAAAAGACTGTGTAAGCACCTTTCTTCAGAAGTCGAGTCATTAACAGATGTAGATGGTATGATTATATAAATATATAAAATATGGGGTACAAACCCCTATCACCACACACTTACTTCTAAAAACCTCAATCAATAAGAGTTAAGTAGCCGCCATATAAAACTAAGCCCAACTTGCTGATGTCTCCAGACTGTATGGTGGTAGAGAGCAAGAAAGGATATTCAGCAGTGCAGATCCTGAAGTGTGGTAGTTAGGGACGTTGTACTGATGTATATCGAGTGACTTCAATTCCTGTACTGGTATCCTCCTCTGTGCTGATTTTATTCTGTGGGACATTGTCTCTATTTTATGCGTTTTCCTTACCTCATTTGATTAAGGTCTAATTTGTGAGTGGAATTTATTTACCTGTGTGTTTTAGCTGTTTGTAATAAAACGTACTTCACTGTTTTGGGTAATCTTTTTCTTCCACATATATTTGCCCTCACAGATTGAGACGAAGTAAGGATATATACAGAGGAAGTCTAACTACCATACTTCAGGATCTGCACTGCTGAATATCCTTTCTGGCTCTCTACCACCATACAGCCTGGAGACATCAGCAAGTTGGGCTTACTTTTATACAGCGGCTACTTACCTCATATTGATTAAGGTTTTTAGAAGTAAGTGTGTGGCGATAGGGGTTTTGTACCACATATTATATATATATATATATATATATATATATATATATATATATTATTTATTTTTATTAACGCATACACTCAGTCTTTTATTCAAATATAGTCCTATAGAGTCCTAAAGAGATTCTGACTGCATAAAGGAACCTGGGGAAAGAGGTGGTTCCTGATGATATACTGCCATTCTGACAGGATAATTCAGGCAATCTCTTCAAATCTAAGCATATTTTAATGCTCAGAATCATTTGATGAGATCACAAGGAGACAAGATACACCTGTTGTCTGAGAGCAGACTACTCATACACTTTGCGGCCCTTACCTCATATTGATTAAGGTAGAAGAGTGTAAGTAGATACCAAAAGGGACCAGGATTCTTGCCTCCTATATTCCTCACTTTATAAATTGACTGTGGACTTTCCTATTTATATTAACCTATATCTGCGGGGGTTTCACACAAATCTTATTATTCTAATTTTATCAACGTATATTTTATGTATTAAGCTATTTGTATAATATTGATGTGTATGTGCATGTATTTGACTAATACTGTTCTTAGTATTGGAGGGTTCTAATAGTTTTATAACCTACAGTAATTGCTTCAACTCTGATACCACCTGTGATATATCATCACCTAATTATTAACACACTATAATCTTTGTGATTTGTGTGTGTTTGTGATTTGGTGATTTTGCGCCATTCCGCAAACCTCTCTTTATTTTAAATATATATATATACTTATATATAGGAATAGCTATTTTAAAATGCATAGAACATTTCCCCCTATATGAAGAACATTGGAATGTAAAATATTTACAAAAAATACACAGTAAAACAAATTATTAAATATTAAAATTTATTAAAAAATATTTTTCTAGTTTACAGTGGAGTGGAAAGGGCTCCAAAGTATATTTTCATATGTATATATGTATATAAATGTGTGTATCTATATGTTTATATATGTATATACATACATATATACAAATATAGGCATAAATACACATGCATACACCCATTTAGACATGTACAGTATATGTATGTATATATCCATTACAGCCCTTTCCATTCAAATACCTTGTCATATACATATATCTTTTTGAATCTTAACTTTTTTATATATTTATTTTAATAATTTTTCTATTAGTGTAACTGTTAATTTTAATGTATTTATGTAATGCCCCTGAGACATATGGCCTGGTTCTCTCTTCGCACAAGGTTTAATGAATGGTTTGCCTTTAAATCAGCTATTTTATTAAAGGGACAGTAAAGTCAAAATTAATCTTTTGTGCATCAGATAGAGCATGCAATTTTAAAAATATTTCAAATTGACTTACATTATCAAATTTGCTTTGTGCTCTTGGTATTTTTTGTTGAAGATTAAATCTAGCTAGGCTGACAGGAGATCAGAAGGGAGCATGTGTCTTAAAAGACCAGTAAATACAGTAGATTTGTATCACCAACAAATGCATGCTAACAAAACAATGCAATAGCACTTAGTCTGAACTTCAAGTGAGTAGTAGATTTTTTTTTGACAAATTACAAAGTTACGTTCTTTTTCCACTCATCCTGTATCATGTGACAGCCCATCAGCCAATCACAATGCATATAACTATATTTTGTGACCTTCTTGCACATGATCAGTAGGAGCTGGTGACTCAAAAAGTGTAAATATAAGTAAATTGTACAGTTGTTTAAAATTGCATATTCTATCTGAATTATGCCTTTAAGCAGTCTATGGTTGCAGTGTTTATAACTATATATAACATTGCTATAAACAATTTTGCAAGCACTGCTGCAGATGGCTAAATACACGTGCACTCTCCCAAACTCACCTAAGATTACTCTTTAAGAAAGGATGCCAAGAGAACAAAGCAAAATTGATAATATAAGTAAATTGTTTAAATGTTCATGACCTATCCAAATCCATTTAAGTTTAATTTTGACTTTACTGTTCCTTAAAGGTCCACTAAACCCAAAATCTTTCTTTCATGATTCAGATAGAGAATACAAATTTAGACAACATTACAATTTACTTCTATTATTTATTTTGCTTAATTTTTAGATATCCTTAGTTGAAGAAAAAGCAATGCACATGGTGAGCCAATCATACGAGGCTTCTATGTGCAGCAACCAATCAGCAGCTACTGAGCATATCTAGATATGCTTCTCAGCAAAGAATATCAAGAGAATAAAACAAATTAGATAATATAAGTAAATTAGAAAGATGTTTAAAATTGCATTCTCTTTCTGAATCATGAAAGAAAAATGTGGGTTTCATGGCCCTTTAAATTGTAGCCAGCGAGATATGATTGTCTTTAATCTTGATACTTCCAGTGTGTTATATCGGTGAGAGCTAAATAAAAAATGCATATTTCAGAGTAGGGAAGATCTAGAGCGCAAAAAGAAAAGGGAACTGCAATCAAAACTACTCACAAGATTCCAAAAATATCGAGCACATAAAATCAAAGATAGAGGAGTATTCCGGTGTTTTAGCTCGCGGCTGTTTCCTTTGCCAGACTCGGCGTGTGACGTCACCACCCGATCTTACCGGGAGATCTCGCGGTAAGATCGGGTGGTGACGTCACACGCCGAGTCTGGCAAAGGAAACAGCCGCGAGCTAAAACACCGGAATACTCCTCTATCTTTGATTTTATGTGCTCGATATTTTTGGAATCTTGTGAGTAGTTTTGATTTACGTGTCAATAAATGGTGTTGTTGGATCTCACACTATTGCAGTTCCCTTTTCTTTTTGCGCTCTAGATCTTCCCTACTCTGAATCATTCTTTTCGGCTGCAGGACAAACAGCCAACCTTCTGTGAGCAGCAGTTTGAAAGGAGACTGAACGACAGTGTGTAACGCTGGAGGACACTTGTTACACTTGACATATTATAAACTTACGGACATAACAGACATTGCATCAGTAAGAACATTGACCTATTGTTTAAGTTCCTAAGTGTGCATTATTATTGCAAATATATTGATCCTCTTTTTTAGCTAATCATAATTCAGGTTGAGATAAGCGCTTCTAGCCCTATATATAAAAAATGCATATTGATTACATTATATTATAATCTGAATGCAAACACAATCAATATGTGTAACATGATGCTGTTAATGGTATCTATACTTTATTCTGATTTTTGAAGTAGGTCACCTCTTTGTTTTATCAATTCAATTTGCTTTCTAGAGCAAACAGTTTAGTTTTTCATTATCATTTAAGTTATCAAAACAAATAAGCAAAGCAATGTACAGGGGCATCAATCTTTAGAACTCTGATGAAGATTCACACAGCTCAATGGACGCTGGAATTAAGTGAGCAATTTTCTCTGCCCGTTAATTGTAAATAGATTAAGTGTTCTTTTTTTTGCCGTCGCACAGAGAAACAAAATCAATATGCATTTTTTTTTTGCTGTTCACTCTCTGTGATACATATTTAAAAAAAAAAAAAGAAGAAGAAAGAAAGAAAAAAAGGAAAATATACTTTTTGTATGCTTGAAATCTGAGTGTATAAACCATACTATGATTGACTGGTTAGTTTTGGGTTATACTGCTTGTAATTACCCAAGCATGTTACAGCCATTAATTTACTCACTAGGAAATTTTTTTACAGTAATATCAAATGTGAATACAAAGTAATTAATGTTCTTTGAATCTTAACACATTTTTTTTGCTTAGAACTTCTAAGAAAATCGTCTACTTTAACATGCACTTTAGATTTCAGTAAAGGTCAAGAAATAACATGCTTAACCTTTAAAATTATCTAAACATGTAGTCTTCTCTTGTTAATTTAAAATGGGTGTTTTTCCCCCCAAAGTTAATGGGTTCCATTTAGTCATAAGAGGCTATTAAAACTCATTGGTGATGGAAAAAGTTACTAACCATCACATTTTAATAGAAAGTAGAATTAAATTAATGACATGTTTTAATATTAGGTATATAAATGAATGTTATTTTAAAAGAGTACATTGCTATGATTTAGCACACAGTGTTATTTTTCTGAATCTAAATGAGTTAGTAACCTTTTCAGGCAGCAATTTTTGAAGATCATACTTTTCATAGACTCAATTGAGGAAAGGGACATGGTAGATATTAACCTTTTCTAAACATATATAGCAATTCATGTTGTTTTTTTATTTTTATAAAATATATTTATTTTGCACTAGTATGACAAAGCCATCTTTATAGAAAATATTTACCTTCACAGTCAAAATATATTAAAAAAAAATATTTAGATATATATTTATATATACGTATATCATTTTTTAAATTGTTTTTAATATTATTTTTGGGAAATATTTTAATATAATTTTTTTTCCATTTATGGTTACAGCTTTGTATAAACTGCAAACTATTTTTAAATGTTTCTCAGATCATTCAGTGAGCCAGCCACCATTAACTGACCATAAAATATGTGCTATCCCCAAAAACAAAATAAATATAAGTGAGAATCCACCCGATTTAAACAAACAGCTTTTGGTTTGTCAACAGAGTTGCATAAATTTCACAGGTTTAAATGGAATGTTTAAATTGAGTTTATGCCCATAGTCTAAGCAGAAAAACAATTCCAAGTTAGACCATTTATTAAAATAGCTTGCTGGGTATCAGTATTAACTTAAATAATTCAGGCTAGGTAGTAAGTAATACTAATTAAAATATACAAACTTAATTTGCGAATAGTTAAAAACTAAACTGCAAGTGTCTGATAGTTCTATGAGATTAAATCATGCAAATTCCCCCAAATTAATGATTAAGAACTGAAAGGGTTAAAAGTAATTGAGACTAATATCTGAGCTAATAATATATTAAAAGGTACCACAAAATTCAAACACAAATGGCTAGATTACGAGTTGTGGGTTAGGCTGAAAAAGCAGCTTTAAGAGGTCCTAACGCTGCTTTTTTATGCCCGCTGGTATTACGAGTCTTGAAGGTTTAGGGTCACTGCACACTTCTTTGTCCTTACCGCAAAACGACTTATGTAAACTTTGTAAAGTCTTTTTTCTATGGGACTTCCATAGCGCTGGTATTACAAGTCTGGCCAAAAAGTGAGCGGTACACCCTACCCCGTCAAGAGTCCTAAAGCATTTAAAAGTCAGTAGTTAAGAGTTTTATGGTACAACGCTGTAGCATAAAACTCATAACTATAGTGCTAAAAAGTACACTAACACCCATAAACTACCTATTAACCCCTAAACCGAGGCCCTCCCGTATCACAAACACTATAATAAAACCAATATTTTAACCCATAATCTCCTGCTCCGGACACCGCTGCCACCTACATTATATTTATTAACCCCTAATCTGCCGTCCGAAACATCGACGCCACCTACCTACATTTATTAACCCCTAATCTGCCGCCCCCAACATCGCCGCCACTATACTAAATGTATTAACCCCTAAATCTAAGTCTAACCCTAACACCCCCTAACTTAAATATAATTTAAATAAGTCTAAATAAAAATTACTATCATTAACTAAATTATTCCTATTTAAAACTAAATACTTACCTCTAAAATAAACCCTAAGCTAGCTACAATATAATAGTCATATTGTATCTAGCTTAGGATTTATTATTATTTTACAGGCAAGTTTGTATTTATTTTAACTAGGTACAATAGTCATTAACTATTTAATAACTACCTAGCTAAAATAAATACAAAAGTGCCTGTAAAATAAAACCTAACCTAAGTTATACTAACACCTAACACTACACTATAACTAAATAAATTAAATAAATTAACAAGAATTAAATCAATTAAATACAATTAGCTAAAGTACAAACAAAACCCCCACTAAATTACAGAAAACAATAAACAAATTACAAGATATTTAAACTAATTACACCTAATCTAATAGCCCTATCAAAATAAAAAAGCCCCCCCCAAATAAAAAAAAAAACCCTAGCCTAAACTAAACTACCAATAGCCCTTAAAAGGGCCTTTTGCCGGGCATTGCCCCAAAGTAATCAGCTCTTTTACCTGAAAAAAAAATACAAACAACCCCCCCAACAGTAAAACCCACCACCCACACAACCAACCCCCCAAATAAAATACTAACTAAAAAAACCTAAGCTCCCCATTGCCCTGAAAAGGGCCTTTGGATGGGCATTGCCCTTAAAAGGGCAGTTAGCTCTTTTGCAAGCCCAAAGTCCCTAACCTAAAAATAAAACCCACCCAATACACCCTTAAAAAAAACTAACACTAACCCCCTGAAGATCGACTTACCAGAGAAGTCTTCATCCAAGTCGGGCCGTAGTCCTCAACGAAGCCGGGAGAAGTCTTCATCCAAGCCGGGCAAAGTGGTCCTCCAGACGGGCAGAAGTCTTCATGGAGTTAGTATTCTAATTTTGGATTTTATTTAAAGGGCCATAATACCCAAATGTTTAAACACTTGAAAGTGATGCAGCATAGCTGTAAAAAGCTGACTAGAAAATATCACCTGAACATCTCTATGTAAAAAAGAAAGATAAGTTACCTCAAAAGTTCCTCAGTAGCCACATCCCATTGTAAAGGATTTCTAAGCAACATATTAGTATGTCTGTCCTGGGACAGCTGAAATGATGAGCCATGTGCACTCTATTATTTCTCTATTCAGATTAGGGAAGTTTACAATGAGTTAAGTCAAATCTCATGAGAGCACAGTAAAAGAGTTCATGACCTCAGCACTGCTGATGCTGATTGGCTGCTGTTCATTTCTTCATTTTTTTTTACCTGCAGATGGGAGCAGCTGAGTATAACTTTTTACACAGAACTTATTCTGCTGAGCTCAGGAGATTGTGAGGTAAAAAATCTTTCTTTTTTACATAGAGTTGTCAGGTGATATTTTCTAGTCAGCTTTTTACAGCTATGCTGCATCACTTTCAAGTGTTTAAACATTTGGGTATTATGGCCCTTTAAATAAAATCCAAAATTAGAATACTAACTCCATGAAGACTTCTGCCCGTCTGGAGGACCACTTTGCCCGGCTTGGATGAAGACTTCTCCCGGCTTCGTTGAGGACTACGGGCCCGACTTGGATGAAGACTTCTCCTGGTAAGTCGATCTTCAGGGGGTTAGTGTTAGTTTTTTTTAAGGGTGTATTGGGTGGGTTTTATTTTTAGGTTAGGGACTTTGGGCTTGCAAAAGAGCTAACTGCCCTTTTAAGGGCAATGCCCATCCAAAGGCCCTTTTTCAGGGCAATGGGGAGCTTAGGTTTTTTTAGTTAGTATTTTATTTGGGGGGTTGGTTGTGTGGGTGGTGGGTTTTACTGTTGGGGGGGTTGTTTGTATTTTTTTTTCAGGTAAAAGAGCTGATTACTTTGGGGCAATGCCCGGCAAAAGGCCCTTTTAAGGGCTATTGGTAGTTTAGTTTATGCTAGGGTTTTTTTTTTTATTTGGGGGGGGCTTTTTTATTTTTGATAGGGCTATTAGATTAGGTGTAATTAGTTTAAATATCTTGTAATTTGTTTATTGTTTTCTGTAATTTAGTGGGGGTTTTGTTTGTACTTTAGCTAATTGTATTTAATTGATTTAATTCTTGTTAATTTATTTAATTTATTTAGTTATAGTGTAGTGTTAGGTGTTAGTATAACTTAGGTTAGGTTTTTATTTTACAGGCACTTTTGTATTTATTTTAGCTAGGTAGTTATTAAATAGTTAATGACTATTGTACCTAGTTAAAATAAATACAAACTTGCCTGTAAAATAATAATAAATCCTAAGCTAGATACAATATGACTATTATATTGTAGCTAGCTTAGGGTTTATTTTAGAGGTAAGTATTTAGTTTTAAATAGGAATAATTTAGTTAATGATAGTAATTTTTATTTAGACTTATTTAAATTATATTTAAGTTAGGGGGTGTTAGGGTTAGACTTAGATTTAGGGGTTAATACATTTAGTATAGTGGCGGCGATGTTGGGGGCGGCAGATTAGGGGTTAATAAATGTAGGTAGGTGGCGTCGATGTTTCGGACGGCAGATTAGGGGTTAATAAATATAATGTAGGTGGCAGCGGTGTCCGGGAGCAGGAGATTATGGGTTAAAATATTGGTTTTATTATAGTGTTTGTGATACGGGAGGGCCTCGGTTTAGGGGTTAATAGGTAGTTTATGGGTGTTAGTGTACTTTTTTAGCACTATAGTTATGAGTTTTATGCTACAGCGTTTGTACCCATAAAACTCTTAACTACTGACTTTTAAATGCTTTAGGACTCTTGACGGGGGTAGGGTGTACCGCTCACTTTTTGGCCAGACTTGTAATACCAGCGCTATGGAAGTCCCATAGAAAAAAGACTTTACAAAGTTTACATAAGTCGTTTTGCGGTAAGGACAAAGAAGTGTGCAGTGACCCTAAACCTTCAAGACTCGTAATACCAGCGGGCATAAAAAAGCAGCGTTAGGACCTCTTAAAGCTGCTTTTTCAGCCTAACCCACAACCTCGTAATCTAGCCATTTGTGTTTGAATTTTGTAGGTACCTTTTAATATATTATTAGCTCAGATATTAGTCTCAATTACTTTTAACCCTTTCAGTTCTTAATCATTAATTTGGGGGAATTTGCATGATTTAATCTCATAGAACTATCAGACACTTGCAGTTTAGTTTTTAACTATCGCAAATTAAGTTTGTATATTTTAATTAGTATTACTTACTACCTAGGCCTGAATTATTTAAGTTAATACTGATACCCAGCAAGCTATTTTAATAAATGGTCTAACTTGGAATTGTTTTTCTGCTTAGACTATGGGCATAACTCAATTTAAACATTCCATTTAAACCTGTGAAATTTATGCAACTCTGTTGACAAACCAAAAGCTGTTTGTTTAAATCGGGTGGATTCTCACTTATATTTATTTTGTTTTTGGGGATAGCACATATTTTAGGTCAGTTAATGTGGCTGGCTCACTGAATGATCTGAGAAACATTTAAAAATAGTTTGCAGTTTATACAAAGCTGTAACCATAAATGGAAAAAAAAATTATATTAAAATATTTCCCAAAAATAATATTAAAAACAATTTAAAAAATGATATACGTATATATAAATATATATCTAAATATTTTTTTTTAATATATTTTGACTGTGAAGGTAAATATTTTCTATAAAGATGGCTTTGTCATACTAGTGCAAAATAAATATATTTTATAAAAAATAAAAAAAACAACATGAATTGCTATATATGTTTAGAAAAGGTTAATATCTACCATGGTCCCTTTCCTCAATTGAGTCTATGAAAAGTATGATCTTCAAAAATTGCTGCCTGGAAAAGGTTACTAACTCATTTAGATTCAGAAAAATAACACTGTGTGCTAAATCATAGCAATGTACTCTTTTAAAATAACATTCATTTATATACCTAATATTAAAACATGTCATTAATTTAATTCTACTTTCTATTAAAATGTGATGGTTAGTAACTTTTTCCATAACCAATGAGTTTTAATAGCCTCTTATGACTAAATGGAACCCATTAACTTTGGGGGGAAAAACACCCATTTTAAATTAACAAGAGAAGACTACATGTTTAGATAATTTTAAAGGTTAAGCATGTTATTTCTTGACCTTTACTGAAATCTAAAGTGCATGTTAAAGTAGACGATTTTCTTAGAAGTTCTAAGCAAAAAAAATGTTGTTAAGATTCAAAGAACATTAATTACTTTGTATTCACATTTGATATTACTGTAAAAAAATTTCCTAGTGAGTAAATTAATGGCTGTAACATGCTTGGGTAATTACAAGCAGTATAACCCAAAACTAACCAGTCAATCATAGTATGGTTTATACACTCAGATTTCAAGCATACAAAAAGTATATTTTCCTTTTTTTCTTTCTTTCTTCTTCTTTTTTTTTTTTTTAAATATGTATCACAGAGAGTGAACAGCAAAAAAAAAATGCATATTGATTTTGTTTCTCTGTGCGACGGCAAAAAAAAGAACACTTAATCTATTTACAATTAACGGGCAGAGAAAATTGCTCACTTAATTCCAGCGTCCATTGAGCTGTAGTGAATCTTCATCAGAAGTTCTAAAGATTGATGCCCCTGTACATTGCTTTGCTTATTTGTTTTGATAACTTAAATGATAATGAAAACTAAACTGTTTGCTCTAGAAAGCAAATTGAATTGATAAAACAAAGAGGTGACCTACTTCAAAAATCAGAATAAAGTATAGATACCATTAACAGCATCATGTTACACATATTGATTGTGTTTGCATTCAGATTATAATATAATGTAATCAATATGCATTTTTTATATATAGGGCTAGAAGCGCTTATCTCAACCTGAATTATGATTAGCTAAAAAAGAGGATCAATATATTTGCAATAATAATGCACACTTAGGAACTTAAACAATAGGTCAATGTTCTTACTGATGCAATGTCTGTTATGTCCGTAAGTTTATAATATGTCAAGTGTAACAAGTGTCCTCCCAGCGTTACACACTGTCGTTCAGTCTCCTTTCAAACTGCTGCTCACAGAAGGTTGGCTGTTTGTCCTGCAGCCGAAAAGAATGATTCAGAGTAGGGAAGATCCTAGAGCGCAAAAAGAAAAGGGAACTGCAATAGTGTGAGATCCAACAACACCATTTATTGACACGTAAATCAAAACTACTCACAAGATTCCAAAAATATCGAGCACATAAAATCAAAGATAGAGGAGTATTCCGGTGTTTTAGCTCGCGGCTGTTTCCTTTGCCAGACTCGGCGTGTGACGTCACCACCCGATCTTACGCGAGATCTCCCGGTAAGATCGGGTGGTGACGTCACACGCCGAGTCTGGCAAAGGAAACAGCCGCGAGCTAAAACACCGGAATACTCCTCTATCTTTGATTTTATGTGCTCGATATTTTTGGAATCTTGTGAGTAGTTTTGATTGCAGTTCCCTTTTCTTTTTGCGCTCTAGATCTTCCCTACTCTGAAATATGCATTTTTTATTTAGCTCTCACCGATATAACACACTGGAAGTATCAAGATTAAAGACAATCATATCTCGCTGGCTACAATTTAAAGGGCCATGAAACCCACATTTTTCTTTCATGATTCAGAAAGAGAATGCAATTTTAAACATCTTTCTAATTTACTTATATTATCTAATTTGTTTTATTCTCTTGATATTCTTTGCTGAGAAGCATATCTAGATATGCTCAGTAGCTGCTGATTGGTTGCTGCACATAGAAGCCTCGTATGATTGGCTCACCATGTGCATTGCTTTTTCTTCAACTAAGGATATCTAAAATTAAGCAAAATAAATAATAGAAGTAAATTGTAATGTTGTCTAAATTTGTATTCTCTATCTGAATCATGAAAGAAAGATTTTGGGTTTAGTGGACCTTTAAGGAACAGTAAAGTCAAAATTAAACTTAAATGGATTTGGATAGGTCATGAACATTTAAACAATTTACTTATATTATCAATTTTGCTTTGTTCTCTTGGCATCCTTTCTTAAAGAGTAATCTTAGGTGAGTTTGGGAGAGTGCACGTGTATTTAGCCCATCTGCAGCAGTGCTTGCAAAATTGTTTATAGCAATGTTATATATAGTTATAAACACTGCAACCATAGACTGCTTAAAGGCATAATTCAGATAGAATATGCAATTTTAAACAACTGTACAATTTACTTATATTTACACTTTTTGAGTCACCAGCTCCCTACTGATCATGTGCAAGAAGTCACAAAATATAGTTATATGCATTTGTGATTGGCTGATGGCTGTCACATGATACAGGATGAGTGGAAAAAGACGTAACTTTGTAATTTGTCAAAAAAAAATCTACTACTCACTTGAAGTTCAGACTAAGTGCTATTGCATTGTTTTGTTAGCATGCATTTGTTGGTGATACAAATCTACTGTATTTACTGGTCTTTTAAGACACATGCTCCCTTCTGATCTCCTGTCAGCCTAGCTAGATTTAATCTTCAACAAAAAATACCAAGAGCACAAAGCAAATTTGATAATGTAAGTCAATTTGAAATATTTTTAAAATTGCATGCTCTATCTGATGCACAAAAGATTAATTTTGACTTTACTGTCCCTTTAATAAAATAGCTGATTTAAAGGCAAACCATTCATTAAACCTTGTGCGAAGAGAGAACCAGGCCATATGTCTCAGGGGCATTACATAAATACATTAAAATTAACAGTTACACTAATAGAAAAATTATTAAAATAAATATATAAAAAAGTTAAGATTCAAAAAGATATATGTATATGACAAGGTATTTGAATGGAAAGGGCTGTAATGGATATATACATACATATACTGTACATGTCTAAATGGGTGTATGCATGTGTATTTATGCCTATATTTGTATATATGTATGTATATACATATATAAACATATAGATACACACATTTATATACATATATACATATGAAAATATACTTTGGAGCCCTTTCCACTCCACTGTAAACTAGAAAAATATTTTTTAATAAATTTTAATATTTAATAATTTGTTTTACTGTGTATTTTTTGTAAATATTTTACATTCCAATGTTCTTCATATAGGGGGAAATGTTCTATGCATTTTAAAATAGCTATTCCTATATATAAGTATATATATATATTTAAAATAAAGAGAGGTTTGCGGAATGGCGCAAAATCACCAAATCACAAACACACACAAATCACAAAGATTATAGTGTGTTAATAATTAGGTGATGATATATCACAGGTGGTATCAGAGTTGAAGCAATTACTGTAGGTTATAAAACTATTAGAACCCTCCAATACTAAGAACAGTATTAGTCAAATACATGCACATACACATCAATATTATACAAATAGCTTAATACATAAAATATACGTTGATAAAATTAGAATAATAAGATTTGTGTGAAACCCCCGCAGATATAGGTTAATATAAATAGGAAAGTCCACAGTCAATTTATAAAGTGAGGAATATAGGAGGCAAGAATCCTGGTCCCTTTTGGTATCTACTTACACTCTTCTACCTTAATCAATATGAGGTAAGGGCCGCAAAGTGTATGAGTAGTCTGCTCTCAGACAACAGGTGTATCTTGTCTCCTTGTGATCTCATCAAATGATTCTGAGCATTAAAATATGCTTAGATTTGAAGAGATTGCCTGAATTATCCTGTCAGAATGGCAGTATATCATCAGGAACCACCTCTTTCCCCAGGTTCCTTTATGCAGTCAGAATCTCTTTAGGACTCTATAGGACTATATTTGAATAAAAGACTGAGTGTATGCGTTAATAAAAATAAATAATATATATATATATATATATATATATATATATATATATATATATATAATATGTGGTACAAAACCCCTATCGCCACACACTTACTTCTAAAAACCTTAATCAATATGAGGTAAGTAGCCGCTGTATAAAAGTAAGCCCAACTTGCTGATGTCTCCAGGCTGTATGGTGGTAGAGAGCCAGAAAGGATATTCAGCAGTGCAGATCCTGAAGTATGGTAGTTAGACTTCCTCTGTATATATCCTTACTTCGTCTCAATCTGTGAGGGCAAATATATGTGGAAGAAAAAGATTACCCAAAACAGTGAAGTACGTTTTATTACAAACAGCTAAAACACACAGGTAAATAAATTCCACTCACAAATTAGACCTTAATCAAATGAGGTAAGGAAAACGCATAAAATAGAGACAATGTCCCACAGAATAAAATCAGCACAGAGGAGGATACCAGTACAGGAATTGAAGTCACTCGATATACATCAGTACAACGTCCCTAACTACCACACTTCAGGATCTGCACTGCTGAATATCCTTTCTTGCTCTCTACCACCATACAGTCTGGAGACATCAGCAAGTTGGGCTTAGTTTTATATGGCGGCTACTTAACTCTTATTGATTGAGGTTTTTAGAAGTAAGTGTGTGGTGATAGGGGTTTGTACCCCATATTTTATATATTTATATAATCATACCATCTACATCTGTTAATGACTCGACTTCTGAAGAAAGGTGCTTACACAGTCTTTTGTTCATATCTTTTAACCTGATGAAGATTTTTGGGGATCCTTCATATATATTTTTTCTCTGCTGCCTCCTTTTGGATTTATCAAATCCTGTGGATTCATGGACTTTTTATTAATTACTATATATTTCTATTTTTAATATTATTTTTATAATCTGACCACATTTAGTACTTTGTACACATTTAATATTTTGTACTTTGTTGTCATTATTTGTATTTTATCTGTGGAGTTTCTTATATTCATATCAGTATTACTACAGAACTTACAGAAGTTTGGTTCATGTATGTTATATAATATATAAACACATATGCTGTACAAAGCGTTATATAATATACATACCATTTGGGTGTTGTGTGATAGCGTGGAAAAACCATTCTCCTTTGAATATTATATATATATATATATATATATACACACATACACACATACATACTGTATATACATATACACACACATAAATATATATAAGAAGTTTTACTCCTGCCGGTTTAGCGCACTAGCGATAAATGTTAGTTTTTTAAAATTTGCATTTTCCATTGAAGTCTATGGGGAGAAAAAGTTAGCGTGGTCACAGTATTAAAAATGCTGAAGATAGCATGTGTTGGCTTTTGCTTGCATGCAAACATTTCACTTTAAATTTGTAATACGAGAGCTAACCCGCATGCATTAAAACATTATTTCTGGCGTTTTTTTGTACATGTGCAAGAGCGCTAAATGGTGCACCACTTATAATCTGACCCTCTATGTCTGTAATCTATTTTCATTCTCCACCTGAAATTGGTTGTAAACAGTTAGAGAGCAAACAATTCAAAATAAATGTGGAAAGAGTAACTAAATAAAGCTGAGTGAGTAGTATAATTATTGCATTATTGTCATTTATTTGTAATGAGACAACAGATTCTGCAGAGGTATACAGGGAAATAAAACCTAAAATAGCTTCTAAATAGTATCAGTATTGCTTAACCACTTCACGCCGTTAGGACGTTCCATGCCATTCTAAAACCGATGGGCTTAAACGCCTTCTGGACGGCATGGAACTTCCTAACTTTTGTGGTGTCCTGTTCCATTCTAAAACTAAACAGCAGTTGATCTGACTGGGGGATGTGCCTAGTAACACAGGCAGTTCCCCAGGAGCCAAACAGCTCCATTTTTGAAGCACATGATCGCAGTTCCTTTCATGATTCAGATAGAGCATAGAATTTTAAACACCTTTCCATTTCACATCCATTATTATATTTTATTTGTTTTCTTAGTATTGTTTGCAATGCACTGCTGATAGTTAGCTGATCACATAAGATAAGCCAAAGACAAGAGGCATATTCATCAGCCATTCATCAGCCAGCTCCCAGTAATACACTGCTGCTCCTGAACCTAACTAGGTATTTTTTTGTTTTAACAAAGGATACCAAAAAAAGACGTAAATTAGATAATAGCAGTAAATTGGAAAGTTGTTTAAAGAACCATGTGCTTAGTTTAAATTGAACCCAGTTATGCCAACCTACACATAGGGCTCCATGTACTAAGCAGCGAAAACTGCTCTGGAACCCTTGGATATCCTTGAAAAAGCCATAAGGTGAAGCGTACATTGGAGATTAGCATCATACGTCCCAAGGAGGGGCAGACCGGACCGGACAGTTAACTAAGAGACACTGATGTTCAATACATGCAGCAAAGGCTACAAGTCTCATACAGTTACAGCTGAGTGATTTACCCTGTAGTGATTGTACTGGGAGATCTGGGCTGAATGACATTTTGAGTGCAAAAAAGAGCTGTTGAAGCTGTAGTGAGTGTGAGTACCAATGCTAGCAACACCTTATTAAAGTATATAAAACATATGATACTATGGAGCTTTTCTTTTGTTTTATTTGAGGCCAACTTTTAATTGAATTTATATTTTACAGAGCAAAAATTGCTATTATTCATTCTATACATTGCAAGCATTCTCTGTGGTATTTATGCACAAACATTCACTTTATTTTTCAAATTCCATAAATAGACAAATTAAATGAGAAAAATTAACAGCCCCTGAATAGAGGCAATTGAAACCCAGATGTCTGTAGCAGGACACAACTCAGCATATCACAGCAGTCCCTTCTCCCTATCCATTTCTACCTAAATTTGCTGAAGAACCACCCTCCAAGTACAGGGCTCATCACTTGAGAAACAGCTAGAGGATGATGCTATTCAGCATATGGTCATGCTGGTCAGGGACTATAGACAGGACCCAGTGTCATATTGTGAAACTTCTGGGTTCTGTCATGCTTAACTGGTTTCTTAGCAATTTGTTTTATTTACCTGTAGTGGTGTTTGTTTTTTGAATGCATACACTCAGCATTGCATCCTTTTTGGATTGACAGTTTCCCTCACTTGCTTCTATTGATGTGTTCTGGTGGTCATGTTTGACTGTGGGTTAGATTATGTTCCTAGGTGAGCTTAATCTGGAATTTCTTATTTGTATGCAAAGCTTGGATTATTCAACTACACTTCTACTTAAAGGGACAATAAAGTTAGAATTACATTTTCGTTCAGATAGACCATGCAATTCTAAACACATTTCTAATTTACTTCTGTTACTTAATTTGCATCATTCTCTTGGTGTACTTTCTTAAATGCATACCTAGGTAGGCTCAGGAGAAGCATTGCACTTTTAGGAGCTAGCTGCTGAGTGGTGGCTGCACTTTATGCCCTTGCCATTGGCTTACCTGATGTGTTCATCTAGCTCCCAATAGTACATTGCTGCTCCTACAACAAAGTATACCAAGGGAATGAATCCATTTTAATAATAGAAGTAAAGTTGAAAGTTATCTGAATCATACCGGAACAAAAAAAATGTATCTCATGTCCCTTTTAACCCTGTTTGGGATTGATCCGCAGGCTTTGACCAACCTTGCCTTGCCTTTCCTTCTTTTTATTAACACAATTCTTGTTGACCTCTGCTTTCTTCCTGCTTGTAATTTGCCTGATAGCTGCTGATTTTGTCCTGCATGACCACATTTCTGGATCACCCTTTACTTATGGTCACATTCTGGCAATCATCCATTGGGCTGAGAAAGTCATCTAAACCACTTCTCAACATTTGGATCCAAACCTGGACTGAAAATTTCTATGATTGAGGAAAAAATAGTAAGTGTCTTGTATCTCAGTAAAGCGAGTGTTCTGGTTCTTTTAATGGTAGACACATGATATATTCACCACTAAATGTTATAAATAGTATTGTCCTTGGAATCTTGCACTCCTAACTGCTCCAATTCATACATTAAACTATCGTATATTCCATAAAAAATAATTATAAAGTAATTCACCATAAGTACATTTTGGGGTATGTACCATCTTCTCCTTTACCTCACACAAAAACCAAGGTATGTGGTCCTCTATTGGGGAAAATGTAATTATGGGTATGCTGTTTTCCTAAGTTTATCAAGTTGTATGTGTTACATATTTTGTATTATGTGTTTTACTAATTTTAAACTGTGAATAAGTATTGTTATATATCACATACTTGATATTACTTATACAATTATCAATAACAACAAAAGATTAATTGGGTGTTGCTGTTAGAATGTGTATGTAGTGTAAAGTAAACTGGTTTTTTGTTGCTTCAAGAAAAAAAAAACATCTGTTTTACTTCTCATACTTTTTCTTCTTTAAAAGTTTTTTTTTTTTTTTTTTCCAATGGAGTTACTATAAGTTTTTTCTTTTCTGTAAATACGTTTATTCTATATCCTTATTATTCATTTGACATTGTTGCTACTGTTCCTTGAAGTGTAAATATTTGTTGTTATTTGCAATACTGGGTTCAGCAAAGAAACAAATATATTTATTGTAACATTTGTAGCTATCTTGTTTATCATAATATAGTGAGGAGAACATAGCAAGCGTTTTTTTTGAAATGTACTGAGATTGTGACAAATTTTGTTTCCTATTTATTATTATTGTAGTTAAATATGCATGTAAACATTTTACTTTTACAACATGATTGATGCATCTAGATCCTAGAATTATTTTAAAATTAAAACCATTTGGTTCAATGTTTTATGTTGAATTTCTGTAACGATTTATGATGCGATGTCTTCTTTTTCCCTAAAGATTTGTAGGAGATTTTTATTGAGTAAACAAAACTAAATCAGAATAAAAAATAAATAAAAAATAGAACAAACAAAATATAGCTTTTAAAACAACTAACACCAATCACAAAGGAAAGTTTGTCTGTTTAATTTGCATATGCAAAGGGAGAAGCAACTGTTTATTTGGAGTGAAATCTATAATCTTCATCTTTATAATTAAAAAAGAAAATTGCTATTACACAAATCAATTGTGGTGGTGTATTTACTTTTCCATTTGCCCAAACTTTCAATATTTTCTATCTTCGGCCACCCACCTCCTATAAGTATATTTTTAAATTAAAGAGTAGTATACACCAATTTTCATTTAACTGTATGTGATAGACACTACTATAAAGAATAATATGCACAGATAACGCATCTAAAAATCCAGTATAAAATCATTTAAAAACTTACTTAGAAGCTCCCACTTTAGCACTGTTAAAAATGTTATCTGGAACTCCCACTCAAAAGTGGGAAATAGCAGACACTCCCCCTCCCCCTTCCTCTGCATATGGAAAGACTCTTTACACAAACAGGAGCTAGCTGGAGTAGGTATACATCAGTATTCTCCTAAAACATTGGGGCTTGGTTAAGAGTCTGAAAATCAGCGCAATGTTATTTAAAAATAAGCAAAACTATACATTTAAAAAAAAAAAAACGCTGTATAGACTATATAAATGGATCATCTACAAAACATTTATGCAAATAAAAATCTAGTGTATAATGTCCCTTTAACTTTATTGCAGAGGAACACATGGTGTCAGTGTGCATCCCACCTGCACAACCAGGGTGTCATTTAATTTTCAATAGAGTAACTCAGTAAAACTAAGTGTGAAGAGCAGAGGATTTGGAAGATATCAGATCTTGACATTACTGCTCCAAATTCAAAGTCCCTGTACAGATAGTACAAGCTGAAGCAAAGTCCAAATTGGTCAAGGCAAAAATATGTTCTGGTGGTAAATCCACACCATTCAGCATGTTATAGCACAGCATTGTTATTCATTTCACATCTGTCCAAAAAAGAATCTGGTGATGTAATGCTATGTAATGGAACATACAGCAGAAAAGAATGAACCTCAAAACCTACATTTTTTTTGCATAACACTACCACAGTGATCATGACAGCTAAATCCACCATTCAAAACATCAACATTTAAATTATTGTTCTGGTGCTCCTAAGTAATTCACTGTACAACATCTAGGCAAAATCTGAATAGCAATCAAAGTTGATACACGTTATAGATATTGAACAGCATTCTATAAATCTGAAAAAAAAAAAACAATAATAAATAATATTTATAAAAACTAGAAGGGACAAACCCCCCCACTTCTTAAAGGGACAGTCTACTCCAGAATTCATATAGTTTAAAATATTAGATAATCCCTTTATTACACAGACTTCCATTTTAGCCAATCAGTGCCCTCTCATAAGTAACTCCACGTTATCTATATGGCACACAGGCTCTAATGCCCTCTAGCTGTAAGAAACTGTCAAAATGCTGTGAGATAAGAGGCGGCCTTCAAGGGCTTAGAAATTAGCATATAAGATATCTACGTTTAACTTTCAAAAAAGAATACCAAGAGAACAAATACAATTTGATGATAAAAGAAAATTGGAAAGTTGTTTAAAATTGCATGCCCTTTTTGAATCATGAAAGTTTAATTTTGACTAGATTCTCCCTTTAATGTATACTCAATAATCTAAGCCTCATGTTGGAAAGTATGGAATTACAGTTACTGCTGTTTCTAAACTAAACTCCAATGTAGGAGAACTAATTACAGAAAAACAAATAAGCAAATAGTTTATTTAATGTATATTAATTTAGGGGACAAAAGTATCCAAATAAATATATTTATAGGCTCAAAGACAGAAAAACATATACATATGTAAAATATCAGTTGGTTAAACAAAAAAAAAAACAATAGACTTATATGAAGAAAACCGAAAACATAGCTGCAATAACAATTTGTCAAGCAACAAAGATTAAGCGCCCCTTTATATAAAGGACATTCACCTTCAGAGCAGAATAAGCATAAGCACATTAAATGCCAATATAAGTTTCAAAATTAAGTATCTTTATGAATGTTCAATTGAACTTGTGCAGACGGGGGGAACCTCTACATTTGGATTAAAAAAATAAAATAATTACAAAGCAGATGTAAACCCAAAATAAATAGCCAAATGCTTAAGCAGTCAATTCGCACATCCTCTGCTTAAAATAATCAAAGTCTTCTAAGCAGCAAATGTCTCCAAGGCAAGTATCACATGTACTCATATGAAATAAACTGAATTAAAGACATAATGCTGCTCACTGGAAATATAATATAATATAAAAGTGCAATATAACTAATTGTGGGTAAAAAGCTGCACACTGAAACAACAGGCCAAAGGTTTTCATGCAACAAGAGAAGGCTCATTGAAGCGTGTGTGCACTCAGGGGAGAAGCCCTCAGACAGAACTCAAGTGATGTCATATCCTGTGATATCTCAAAACATGGCAGCCCCCACCAGAGCTTCCATGGAACTAAAAAAAATATAACCATGATACACAGAGATAGCAGTTATCCACAGTCAAATAATAACTGCACAAAGCCTGTTAACATAGCCTACCAGCATCTAAAAATATTACTTTTCTGAAGCAGGCATCCATATAAAAGTACACAAAGAGAAAAGCGCTCTACCAGGAATGAACAGTAGCTAAGTAACTTGTTCAATGGCGAGTTAGCACTTAGGAACAGCCTCTTTTAGCCCAGTTGTGCTTTTCACAGAGAAAAACTTTCCTGAAGTATATCAGTCTGATACTGCCAAGTAAGGTCAGTCCAGCCACAAAATACCAGGCAATTTTCCTCTCAACAAGGAAAAAGTCAACCGCAGAGGATCGTTTTGGCCTCTGTTGGCCTCATCAGTGAGGTGCAGCCATATTCCTTTAAGCACACTTAGCAAGGAGTCCACATCTGGTTCCCCCATAACGCTCAGGGAAATCTCCCCAGTGTCATAGTACAAATGCACACCAAAGAGAGTCTCTTTCAGCCCAGTTGTGCTTTTCACAGAGGAAAACTTTCCTGAAGTATTTCAGTTTGATCCCGCTGAGTAAGGCCAGTCAAGCCCCAAAATACAGGCAATTCTCCTCTGAAAAGGGAACATGACAGTCAGTAGGGAAGAAAGTGTTTGTATTTAAAGATACTACACTCAGTGTACTCTTAAGCTAAACCCAATAATATGATTAGACCTCCTGACTAATCACAGGAAAAAATGGTGAAAGGGTGTTCTGGGGTTAGCGCTAAATTAAAGCTTAAAAGAGTAATGCGGGGAGATAATTTCTCTTATTTAAAGAGTAATATCTTATGCAATAATATCTTACACAAAAATATTAATATGAAACTGTGACTAGTGATAATTATTTTAATAAAAATGGATGGTCAAGAAAGTCAAATTAATATTGTCAAATATACAAATTAATATTGTTCGATGCCGGCATCATATACATAAAAGATAGTTAAAAACAATTGATAAAGAATGACAAAGTATCGTTACACATTTGATACAATAAACTCTAAGGAAAATTCACCATGTATTTGCACAATATATGCGTGAATATATTTACCTTACATACAGATTACTTAGGTATATTCACTGATGGAATGGATCGAGACTATCAGTGTTAGATCTTATAGTAATTTTCCTTGTCTCCTACTTCAGAGACAGTCTATGGTTGTCGGCAGTTATTTGTGGTTAATGTATCAAAGTTCCGACCATAGCTTTAACTGTGATTAGATGTCCGTGTCCTGAATTTGGATGTATCCTCATATACCAGCTCTGTGGTTTTTGATAGTTCAAGGTGCGTGTTAGATACGCTATATAGAATATGAGCGTGGATGTAAAATCCTTGTATTCTGTGTGCAGATCCGCCGTAATGAGAGACCACCTCAGAGTGGTTCCGGAGAAAAGTTGGAGCAGGGTGGATAGTTTGCTGAGTAACCGCTGTCTTGTATTCACAGCGTTAAGGTACAAATATAAAGAAGGAAAGTGATCAGATCATGGGTTAGGAATTACACTTATAGAACTGCACATGCTTATGATTAGTTCAAAGTACCCAACCTACTGCACTATATCCGACTTTAGCGATATATCCAATTGTAACAATGTT
>NW_026510880.1:42500-90513 GCF_027579735.1 Bombina bombina
GAAGTATTCTTAACCCAACTTGCTCAAATTTGTATGCAAAATATATCTAAATAATAAATATAATAACTTGCTGAATTTAAGAAAGTTAAGATTTTTGAGCCTGGTGTTCATGCTTGTTATTTTGCTAGATATAACTTGCAGTAACTGCAGGTATATTACAGACATATGAACAGCACATTTAAACAATTCATATTATCATTTGATTATATCACTACAGCATACAGTTACAAGCATATTTCGATATCCAAAACCTCTCTGGCATGGAGAAAAATCACACAAAATCTTTGGGATGTTTTAAGACCTTGTATTGTAATGTAGGAGTCTGTTTCACATAAAGAACACTACATAGCAACATAAACATTTCTCAAGCATGACATTTTTGTTTCTATTTTTTTTTTTAAGAGCTTTGCAATACCGACGAGACTTCTTAGAATATCTCGTTTTAATGGTGAGGTTTTGAATATCAGGTTGTCAGTGGAATAGGTACATAGATACTTATATAGCTACAGTATTTTATATATATGCTATTACTATAAACATTTGGTAATATAAGCTAAGTTTAGGAGAACAAAAACTGTATTTTACAATTATTTAAAATAATATCAGTATGTCACTGTTAAAAAGACAAAATATTTTTAAAATTATATATATATATATATATATATATATATACACACACACGGTTCAATTTACACCGTTTCAGAATAACAATCTTTTTTTCCAGTCATGTGACTGCTGTTGAAAAGCATTGAGAAGCAGTGCATTTATTAAAATAGCCAGTAGGTGGAGCTGTCTGCTTGTGTTGCAGCAAAGCCAAGCAAGCTGAAATTAATCAGTTTAACCAGACCTGAGCTATCGAGCAGATTTCAAAGGAATAAGATCTTCCTGACTATAGAAAGAACTGTTTGCAGAAAAATGCAAGTGAAGTCTGTGTTGCGTGATTATTTTATTAGGTTTATAATGTTGTTTAGCAATTGTTTTTGTTCATTTAACTTTAATTATATATTTTGTGTTGTGTGATTATTTTATTAGGTTTATAATGTTGTCTAGCATTTCAAGTCTTTGTTTCAAAGCTATAAAAATAATGTATTAGGTGTTACTTATGACAGGGGCTTGGAACCTATCTCCCTCACTTCCCATTGACTTACATTATAAACTGGGTTTCAATTTACAACGGTTTTGATTTACAACCATTCCTTCTGGAACCTAACCCCGGCGTAAACTGAGGGTTACCTATATAAATATATATATATATATATATATATACACATATACAGTATATATACACATACACACACACATGTATCAAGGAAACTATGCTTGGTCTCAGGAGCAAGATGAGCATACATAGGTATCAAGGTAAGTATGCTTGGTCTCAGGAGCAAGGTGAGCATACACAGGTATCATGGTAAGTAAGTACACAGTGGCCAGGTAAGTATGCTTACAGTCAGGAAGAAGGACATTGAGCAATAACTCAACCCAGAGTGATGGGCTGGGTGAGTTTTTATAGGAACACCCACACAGGAGTCCTCCTCCAAGTGGGAGTTCCTATAATCAGAGGTTGGCCCTTTAAATCTAGGCACCGCACAGCTATGCCTGCCTAAAGTGCTGCAGCGGTAGCTGATGCGAAGACTGAAGGAGTGCGGTACCCTGGGCAGTCGCCGAGACCGGGTCCTATCCACCAAGTGAAGGTAAGTTTCCTTACAGGTATTGTACTAAATTTATAATCACTGAAGTCTCACGGGACACTTACTGTAGTGAGATGACAAGGAAATTAATAAACATCACTGATATTCTCATAAACAAATAAGCTTTCACCTTGGGAATTGGGTTCTAACTTCCTTAAACATTATCAAGGGGATTACACAAGATATGAAAAGGGGCAAAGTTCAATAGTCAGAGCTTAAAGGGACATGAAATCCTATTTTTTTTTTCATGATTTAGAAAGAGCATTGCAATTTTAAACAACTTCCTAATTTACTTCTATTATCTAATTTGCTTAATTCTCTTGATATCTTTTGCTGAAAAGCATATCTAGATAGGCTCAATAGCTATTGATTGGTGGCTGAACATAGATGCCTCGTGTTATTGGCTTACCCATGTGCATTAATATTTCTTCAACAAAGGATATGTAAAGAATGAAGCAAATTAGATAATAGAAGTAAATTGGGATGTTGTTTTAAATTGTATTCTCTATCTGAATCATAAAATAAATATTTTTTTTAATGTACCTTTAAGAAATCCCAGGAGTCAGGAAGACATTATTCCTTCTACAGTTATATACAATACATTTTTCTATCCAAAAATGAATGACTGGTCAAATAATATACTAGATGGCTCCTAATTTTTAAACTAATCTGTCAAAAGTTGCAAAAGCCATTTTCTATAAAGACATGGACCATATCATTGATTGCTAGATAAGAAAGAGTAAAGAAAAATTGATATTTTACCACTAATATTTCATGTGTATTATTATTGTTACTATTGGGACCACTGGTACAGCATTATTTGATACACCGCTCAACACCCAGTAAATTATATTAGCCTATTTCTGCATATACCCACTACGTATATCACCAATTACTTCATATTCAACAGTGACTTATAATTACACCAACCATTTATTCAAACGGTATTCACTATACCACTATATTTATAGTTGAAACCACTATTTTAATTAGTTCATCCATATTCACACTATTTCAACTAGATACTTTTTAAAGGGAAAGTACCTATTTTACCTATGTGTTTATATTTTGACCTCTTTTTTATATAGTTATTAAATTCATATTTTACCATTTTATACATTTATTCTCCTATTGTTATTATACTCATTTTTATCTAAATAAATTCAAATAAATATTTTACATACCTTTATTTAGGAATTATAAATTATTATATTCACTCTTTTCGCTTTTAAAGCCTACAATAAAATTTGTTTTTTTAACTACAACACATACCAGCTCATAATAAATTGGAGTACCCCTTCACACTTCCCTCCGTCAAATCATACGGAGTGGAACTAGAGGGGCGTTCCTACAACTCCTTTACAGTCTCCATTCAAGACTGTTTGGTAATTTTACTCTAGTTATAAAGAAATATAACTGGGACTTAAAGGGACAGTCTAGTCCAAAATAAACTTTCATGATTCAGATAGGGCATGTAATTTTAAACAATTTTCCAATTTACTTTTATCACCTATTTTGCTTTGTTCTCTTGGTATTCTTAGTTGAAAGCTTAGCCTAGGAGGTTCATATGCTAATTTATTAGACCTTGATGGCCACCTCTTTTCAGAATGCATTTTAACAGTTTTTCACCACTAGAGGGTGTTTCATATAGATAACACTGTGCTCATGCACGTGAAGTTATCTGGGAGCAGGCACTGATTGGCTAAACGGCAAGTCTGTCAAAAGAACTGAAATAAAGGGGCAATTTGCAGAGGCTTAGATACAAGATAATCACAGAGGTTAAAAGTATATTAATATAACTGTGTTGGCTATGAAAAACTGGGGAATGGGTAATAAAGGGATTATCTATCTTTTAAAACAATAAAAATTCTGGTGTAGACTGTCCCTTTAATCAACTAAAGAGTTCTACGACGCTGATCACCGGACTCTGTGATCTTACAGTTGAGCTATTTAGGTGCATCATCTAGTACTGTTGAAGACACCGTCTTTTTTTTTTTGTATTCTCAATCTACACATGCACACGAGGAACCTCTCTTGTAAGCGCTGTTATAAACACCTATTCTACAACCACACTTAAATATATATATATATATATATATATATATATATATCAGGAAACAAGAGCATAGGAAAAAACCCAAAAAAGGTTTCCTGGTAGGGTTGCCAGCTGTCCGGTATTTGACCGGACAGTCCGGTATTTTCAGTTGCTTTCCGGTAATACGAATACAAAAAAACCAGGAAAGCATCTCTAAGACAGTCACACTGTCTGTACTTTCAATTTTTTTTTATTTATTTGTGATGATCCGCTCTGCCTCCGATAACAAGTTCCCTCCCAGAGTTCTACTACCAGCCTGTGTCCCACTCCCAAACAGCAGTCCGGCACCCAATCTAGCCTTTTAGTTGGCTGCTATTAGCTCAGCTGGAGCCGGACTCCTGGTGGGCACAACCGCACAGCTTGCACTGACAGTCTGTCAGACGTCATGTGATCACGCCGTGCATGTGACATCACGTCAGTTAGAAGACTCACCGGAACATCTCTATGTAAAAAAGGAAGATATTTTACCTCAACATTAACTCACCAGAGTAAGTGCTTTGTAAAAATGTATCTTTCAGTTACTGCCAAGCTGCAGGTTTAAAAAAAAAAAAGGAAGAAATGAATAGCAGCCAATCAGCATCAGCAGTGCTGAGGTCATGAACTGTCTTACTGTGATCTCATGAGATTTCAAAGTAAACTTTCTTAAACTGAATAGGGAAACAACATGAGTGAGCATGAGGCACACTCCCATGCCAGTCCTGGAACAGGCATACTGATTGCCTGCTTAAAGTCCTTTACACTTAGGTGTAAATGCTTAGGACATTTTGAGGTAAAATATCTTTCTTTTTTACATATAGATGTTCAGGTGGTATTTTGTAGACATATTTGACAGCTATGCTGCATCACTTTCAAGTGTTTCAACATTTAGGTGGCAAGTCCCTTTAAGGCACTTTTAAATACCCTTCTATTTTCAAATTTAATTTGTTCTCATGGTATCATTTGTTGAAAAAGTAAAAACATATAAATATCCTACACTAGTGAGAGCTAGCTGGTGATTGGTGCCTTCACACATTTGTCTTTTTTTGACTAGATTTGTTCAGCTAGCTCTCAGTAGTGCATTGTTGATCCTTCAAGGCAATGATAAAAGAAGTATAATGGAAAGTTGTTTAAAAGTGTATGTTTTCTCTGAATCCTGAAAGAAAAAAACAAAATGTATGCTTACCTGATAAATTTATTTCTTTCTTGACACGGAGAGTCCATGAATCATCATAATTACTGTTGGGAATATCACTCCTGACCAGCAGGAGGAGGCAAAGAGCACCACAGCAAAGTTGTTAAATACTACTCCCTTACCCACAACCCCCAGTCATTCGACCAAAGGGAAAGGAGAAAGGAAGTAATATAAGGTGCAGAGGTGCCTGAGGTTTATGGAAAAATAAACTGTTTGAAAATACAGGGCCGGCCGTGGATAATAAATAAATTTATCAGGTAAGCATACATTTTATATTCTTTCTAATGACACAGTGAGTCCACGGATCATCATAATTACTGTTGGGAACCAATACCCAAGCCAGAGGACACGGATGATAAGGAAGGGACAAGACAGTAAACCTAAACAGAAGGCACCACTGCTCGAAGAACCTTTCTACCTAAAGAAGCCTCAGCTGAAGCAAACATATCAAATTTGTAAAATTTAGAAAAAGTGTGCAAAGATGACCAAGTGGCAGCCTTGCAAATATGATCTACAGAAGCTTCATTTTTGAAGGCCCAGAAAGATGAAACAGCCCTCGTGGAATGAGCAGTGATTTTCTCAGGAGGCTGCTGTCCAGCAGTTTCATATGCCAAGCGAATAACGCTCCTCAACCAACAAGAAAGAGAAGTAGCCATAGCTTTCTGACACTTAAGCTTCCCAGAAAATAATTTTACAATGCACGAACCACATCCAGGTTATGTAACAAACACTCCTTATGAGAAGAAGGATTAGGATATAAAGAAGTAACAACAATTTCTTGATAAATGTTCTTATCTGAAACAACCTTGGGAAGGAAACCTAGGGCAGTATGTAGTACTGCCTTATCAGAATGAAAAATAAGGAAAGGAGATTCACACTGCAATGCTAAAAGCTCCGAAACTCTTCTAGCCAAAGAAATAGCAACCAAAAACAAAACCTTACAGGATAACAACTTAATATCCAAAGAATGCATGGGCTCAAAAGGAGCCTGTTGAAGAACTCTAAGAACCAAATTAAGACTCCAAGGAGGAGTTGCAAACTTAAACATAGGCCGACTTCTAACCAGGGCCTGACAAAAAGACTGAGCATCTGACGCTTGTGCAACAAAATAGACAAAACAGAAAAATTTGACCCTTCAGGGTACTAGCAGATAAACCCTTCTCCAGACCCTCCTGGAGAAAGGACAAAATCCTAGGAATCCAAACTCTACTCCAAGAGTAGCCCCTGGATTCACACCAGTACAGATATTTATGCCATATCTTATAATAAATCCTTCTAGTCACAGGCTTACGCGTTTGAATCAAAGTCTCAATAACTGACTCAGAAAAACCATGTTTGGATAGTATCAAGCGTTCAATCTCCAAGCAGTCAGGCTTCAGAGAAACGAGATTTGGATGAAGGAAGGGCCCCTGAAGTAGAAGGTCGTTCCTTAATGGAAGACTCCAAGGTGGAAAAGATGACATCTCCACCAGATCTGCATACCAGATTCTGCGAGGCCACACCAGTGCAATGAGAATCACTGACGCCCTCTCTTGTCTGTTCCGAGCAATGGCCTGAGGAAGAAGAGCAAACGGAGGAAACACCTATGCCAGACTGAACTTCCAAGGAACTACTAGAGTATCTATCAGTACAGTCTGAGGATCCCTTAACCTTGATCCATATCTCGGGAGCTTGGCATTCTGACGTGATGCCATGAGATCCAAATCCGGCTGCCCAATCTGAGAATCAAGGAGGTAAACACCTCTGGATGAGGTTCCCACTTCCGCATATGAAAAGACTGCTTTCTCAGAAAGTCTGCTTCCCAACTGTCCACCCCTGAAATGTGGATCACAGACAGACAGCAGTTGTGAGTATCCGCCCACTGAATAAACCTGGCTACCTCTGTCATGGCCAAGGAACTCCCTGATGATTGATGTAAGCCACTGATGTTATGTTGTCCGACTAAAAACCTGATAAACTGGGCTGAAGCTAGCTGAGGCCAGGCCAGAAGAGCATTGAAGATTTCTCTCAGCTCTAAGATATTTATAGGACGAATCAACTCCTCCCAAGCCCATAGACCCTGAGCCTGAGCCTTTAGAGAACCCCAGACAGCTCCCCATCCCAGCAGACTGGCATCCGTGGTCACAATCACCCAGGAAGGTCTGCGAAAACAGGTTCCCTGAGAGAGAAGATCCTAAGACAACCACCACAGAAGAGAATCTCTTGTCGGCTGATCTAGAACAATCCTTGGAGACAGATCTGCATAATCCCCGTTACATTGACTGAGCATGCATAACTGCAAAGGTCGGAGGTGGAACCGAGCAAACGGAATGATGTCCATGACTAAAATCATCAGACCAATCACCTCCATACACTGGGCCACTGACGGCCGAGGAGAGGATTGAAAAGCAAGACATGAATTGAACATCTTTGACTTTCTTGCTTCTGTCAGAAAAATCTTCATTTCTAGAAAATCTATAATGGTTCCCAAGAATACCACCCTTGTAGCCAGAATAAAGGAACTTTTTTCCTAAATTCACCTTCCAACAGTGGGAGTGCGGAAAATAGAACAACACCTCTGTGTGGGAGCTTGCTTGTTGAAAAATGATGCTTGAATGAAAATGTCATCCAGATACAGCACCACCTCAACCCCCTGCAATCGGAAGAAATGCCAGCAACGCTCCCAGGACTTTTGAGAAAACCTTGGAAGCTGTTGCAAGACCAAATGAAAGGGCCACAAACTGAAAATGCCTGTCTAAAAAAGCAAATCTCAAAAACTTGTGATGGTCCCTGTGGATGGGAATATGCAGATACATATCCTTCAGATCTACTGTTTTCATGAATTGACCCTCTTGAACCAGAGGAAGAATGGATCGAACAGTTTCCATCTTGAAACTTGTTTACACTCTTGAGATCTAGAATAGGTCTGAAAGTTCCCTCCTTTTTGGGAACAATGAACAGATTGGAATAGAATCCCAGCCCCTGCTCCTGAACTGGAACAATTACTACCATGTCGGAAAGATCCTGAACGTAACTTAAGAACGCCTCTCTTTTTATCTGGTCTACAGATAATCTTGAGAGAAGAAACCTGCCACTGAGAGGAAAAGTCTTGAACTCTAGCCTGCATCCCTGTGACACAATATCTATCGCCCAGAGATCTGGAACATCCCGAAACCAAGCTTGAGCGAAAAATGAAAGTCTGCCCCCCACAAGATCCATTCCCGGATCGGGGACAGACCCTTCATGCTGACTTTGAGTCAGCAACAGGCTTCTTAGATTGCTTCCCCTTGCTCCAGGACTGATTGGACTTCCAAGAGGGCTTGGACTGTTCCTGCTTGGAGGAGGAAGAGGAAGACTTACCAGAGAAGTTGAAAATTACTCTAACCATCCTTCTGTTTATTTCTCTTATCCTGAGGGAGAGAATGCCCCTTCCCTCCCGTAATATCAGAAATAATCTCAGCCAAACCCGGTCCAAACAAGGTGTTAGCCTTGTACGGAATGGGTAAAAGCTTAGATTTAGAGGACACATCTGCAGACCAGGACTTCAACCATAAGGCATTGCACACCAAAACAGCAAAGCCAGAAATCTTTTCTCTTAACTTAATAACCTGTAAAGAAGCATCTGCAATAAAGGAATTGGCTAACTTCAAAGCCTTGATTCTATCCTGAATATCCTCAAGAGGAGTATCCTGCTGAATAGAATCAGACAACGCATCAAACCAATTAACAGCCGCACTAGTAACGGTAGCAATACACACAGCAGGCTGCTATTGGAACCCCTGGTGAACATACATCCTTTTAAGCAAAGCTTCCAACTTCTTATCCATGGGATCCTTAAAAGAGCAACTATCCTCAATAGGAATGGTAGTTCTCTTGGCCAAGGTGGAAACAGCTCCCTCCACCTTGGGAACCGTCTGCCAAGATTCCTTGATAGAATCAGCAATAGGAAACATTTTCCTAAAAATTGGAGAAGGGGAAAAAGGAATCCCAGGCTTCTCCCATTCCCGTGCAATAATCTCTGAAACACAATCTGGAACAGGAAAAATTTCCGCCGCGGAAGGAACGTCAAAAAACCTATTAAGCTTACTAGACTTCTTAGGAGTAACAATGACTGTAGAGTCAGAATCATCCAAAGTAGCCAAAACCTCCTTGAGTAACAAATGGAGATGGAATAGGGGGCGATAGTAAGCGCTGAATAGCTTAAAAGGCTGGAAACTAACATACCTAAGTTACAAATGGAGATGCTCAAGCTTAAACCTGAAGGAAACAACCTCAGAATCAGAGGAAGGAATTAAACTGCCTGAATCTGAAATTTCACCCTCAGACGCCACAGAAGTGTCTTCCTCCTCAGACCTATGGAAGAAAATTTGACAAGACTGCAACAGAATCTTAAGTTTCCTCTTGCGCTTCCCCTGCAAATCAAGAAAAGCAGACAAAGCCTCAGATACTGGCTAGGATATATAAGTAGCCATATCCTGCAAAGAGAAACCAACCTGAGATGAACCGCAGGGCACTGCATGAGAAGAGGAAAAGGTAAACAGCTCCAGCAAATGTCAAGAAAATTTCTTTGTAACTACCAGTTGATCTGAAACTCCTGCAAACCACTTTAAGGTAAACAGTTTCACTATAGATCAACTACCAGCAACTGAAACTCCAGCAAACCCTGGGAGGGTATATAGTTTCAGCAACAACAGACGCCTACAAAGAGAATTGTTCAAACGGTTCTAAACAACAATACAGAGAACACCCCACACAACTAGACAAATAGAAACTCCAGCAAACCAATACAAGGTAAACAGTTTCTATAACCAAGTTATACCAACAACTGAAACTCCTGCAAGCCAAGTTTAGGTAAACAGTTTCAGCAAACAGAACCAAGTTATACCAACAACTGAAACTCCTGCAAACCCAGTATAGGTAAACAGTTTCAGCATCTTTACCATCAAGTATTTGTTATCCTCATCTACAATCTTGATCTACAAGTTTTAAAGAATTTTAATCAAAATCACAGCGGAATATATATCTTATTCACATAAAGGCTTGTCTGTTCCAACCAATCAGACACCTTGGAAATTTTTCATGCAAACTGTGAGTAATTACTTTTCCACTTAAAGTCACATCAAAAGATACATGCAAATCATCAGATGAACATTTATTTTCACCTTCCACGATAATTATTTTTACCTTTATTTTTGTTCTTATCAAATGCTTTGAATACTATATAGCATGAATGTAATGTCATTTTAACTTTAACTTTCGATTAAGAAATTTTAACTATACTATTTTCCTCAAGGTAATAGAGCTCTTTACCACTAACTTAATCAAGTCAGAATTTATAATCCAGTCAAATATTGTGTTTTTTATTGCAACAATTAAATATTCTGTTTTTTAACCTCTTGTAGTCATACCTCCATTATTTTTCACCTATTTGTTCACCCATTTCATAGTGCAATATATATTGCAGAAAAAATCAAAAATTAACACGAGAAGCTCATCTATAGGTCACGATTACACACATATATATGTATTGAAATACACACAGCTCCCCTCACCTGTTTTTTACCCCATCAATCCCTCACAGTTGTTTGAAGGAACAACTGTATATTAGGGTTGAGCTGTCTCAATCCAATAGGTGCACTCACTCTTAATTGTTTTTCACTATGAGAAGAGGATAAAGATTGGAATGATTGGGGAGAAAGCTGCAGTATAGCTTGAACAGGAGACTCCTGAACAACATTCTCCTTAGATAATGAAGGCTCTGAATCAAAAAGCCTATCCCTATAATGCAATGTTCTCTCAATACAAGAGGAACAAAAAGGGAAAGGTGGCTTCACATAAGCATCTAAAAATAAAGTGCAAGTAACAGCTTGCAGGTCCTCTTGATCTATCTCTAACACACAAATAATTATGACAATAATAAAAATGTTGAAAAAATGCAGCAGCAAAATAAAAACGTTACTATCACTTTAAGTAAAAATGTTAACAGAAAAAGTCAGAAAAATGTACCCCTACTGTGCACCTCTACACCTTAACAAGCCTTGCTGAGGTGCTTACCTGACCTCCCCCAACCGGAGGATAAACAGAAGATATCTGGACTCCAAACTATCGGCACCCGCTCACCGCAAACACCGGAACAGAGCCAACAACCTCTCACTTCCTCAACTTAGAAGCTACACAGGAAGAGCATGCAAAAACTCGCGCCAAGGCAAACTCCGCCCATCGTGGGCATACCCAACCAGCATTACACTTATCACTGCAAACAGCCGCTGGGAGGAAAAGTAAATGCATGACTCGCTTTGACTCCAAAACTGTCAAATATCAAACACAGTATTTCCTTAAAGAAAACATGTTCACTATACTAACAAAGAGCCAAAATCCTCTCTAACAGTGCCCAACAATAAAACTGCCACAAGAAAAAACATGCACAAAAGCAGAATTAACATCCCAAAATTTACCCCCAAGTGCCAAACTTTTCTGAACTCCTCTTATCAGAAAAATACAAATAGCACTTACCTCCATAACAGTCTGCCCTGCAGCAGGGCAGCTCACAAGGTTTGAAAGGCTGCATCCCTCACATGGACCTGTGGAAAAGAAAAAAGACCAAGCAAACCTACTTAGGCTTTTAAAAGAAGGGCAGCACAAACTGCTTGGGAGGCACAATGGGGATTATACTAGACATGTGCGGTTCGTTTCGGATTAATTCGGAAATTCGGTAAATTCGGTAAATTCGGAGATTCGGATCGATTCGGATTTCCGAATTAAAATACTTCCGAATCTACCGAATGAATCCGAAATAGCTGCCGTATCTCCGAATAAATCCGAATTAGCTCGTTAAGATTCGGCATTTCCCCATAGGAAACAATGGGAGTTTCGGCTGAAAAAAAACCTAACACCGCAGCCCCATTGTTTCCTATGGGGAAACACTAAGTCTGCACCTAACACCCTAACATGTACCCCGAGTCTCTAAACACCCCTAATCTAACACTTATTAACCCCTAATCTGCTGCCTCCGCTATCGCTGACACCTGCATTATTTTATTAACCCCTAATCTGCCGACCGAATATCGCCGCCACCTACATTATAACTATTAACCCCTAATCTGCTGTCCCTAACACCGCCGACCCCTACATTATAGTTATTAACCCCTAATCTGCCTCCCCCAACGTCGCCGCAATCTAACTATAAGTATTAACCCCTAATCTGCTGACCCGATATCGCCGCCACCTACATTATAGCTATTAACCCCTAATCTGCTGTCCCTAACACCGCCGACCCCTACATTATAGTTATTAACCCCTAATCTGCCTCCCCCAACGTCGCCGCAATCTAACTACAAGTATTAACCCCTAATCTGCCGACCCAATATCGCCGCCGCCTACATTATAGCTATTAACCCCTAATCTGCTGTCCCTAACACCGCCGACCCCTACATTATAGTTATTAACCCCTAATCTGCCTCCCCCCAACGTCGCCGCAATCTAACTACAAGTATTAACCCCTAATCTGCCGACCGCAAATCGCCGCCACTATAATAAATGTATTAACCCCTAAACCGCCGCACTCCCGCCTCGCAAACACTATAATACATTTTATTAACCCCTAATCTGCCCTCCCTAACATCGCCGCCACCTACCTACAATTATTAACCCCTAATCTCCCGCCCCCATCGTCGCCGCTACTATAATAAGGTTATTAACCCCTAAACCTAAGTCTAACCCTAACCCTAACACCCCCTAACTTAAATATAATTTAAATAAAACGAAATAAGTTTACTATAGTTAAATAAATGAATCCTATTTAAAACTAAAGACTTACCTGTAAAATAAACCCTAAGATAGCTGCAATATAACTAATAGTTACATTGTAGCTATTTTAGCATATATATTTATTTTACAGGCAACTTTGTATTTATTTTAACTAGGTACAATAGTTATTAAATAGTTAATAACTATTTAATAACTACCTAGCTAAAATAAATACAAATTTACCTGTAAAATAAATCCTAACCTAAGTTACACTAACACCTAACACTACACTATCATTAAATTAACTAAATAAATGAATCCTATTTAAAACAAAATACTTACCTGTAAAATAAACCCTAATATAGCTGCAATATAACTAATAGTTACATTGTAGCTATTTTAGCATTTATATTTATTTTACAGACAACTTTGTATTTATTTTAACTAGGTACAATAGCTATTACATAGTTATTGACTAATTAATAGCTACCTAGTTAAAATAATTACAAAATTACCTGTAAAATAAATCCTAACCTAAGTTACAATTAAACCTAATTAACTACAAGTACCTACAATTATCTACAATTAAATAAACTAAAGTACAAAACCCCCCCACTAAATTACAAAAAAAAACAAACACTAAATTACAAAAAATAAAAAAATATTACAAGAATTTTAAACTAATTACACCTAATCTAAGCCCCCTAATAAAATAACAAAGCCCCCCAAAATAAAAAAAATGCCCTACCCTATACTAAATTACAAAAGTTAACAGCTCTATTACCTTACCAGCCCTGAACAGGGCCCTTTGCGGGGCATGCCCCAAAGAAAACAGCTCTTTTGCCTGTAAAAAAAAAACACAATCCCCCCCCCACATTACAACCCACCACCCACATACCCCTATTCTAACCCAAACCCCCCTTAAATAAACCTAACACTACCCCCCTGAAGATCTCCCTACCTTGAGTCGTGTTCACCCAGCCGGGCCGTAGTCTTCATCCGATGGGGCAGAAGAGGACATCCAGACCGGCAGAAGTCTTCATCCAAGTGGGGCAAGAAGAGGTCTTCCATCCATCATACAAGTACCAAAATACAAACAAACACTAAATTACAAAAAATAATAAAATATTACAATAATTTTAAACTAATTACACCTAATCTAAGCCCCCTACTAGCTATTAATATAGCTTCAATATAACTAATAGTTACATTGTAGCTATTTTAGGATTTATATGTATTTTACAGGCAACTTTGTATTTATTTTAACTAGGTACAATAGTTATTAAATAGTTAATAACTATTTAATAACTACCTAGCTAAAATAAATACAAATTTACCTGTAAAATAAATCATAACCTAAGTTACAATTACACCTAACACTACACTATCATTAAATTAACTAAATAAATGAATCCTATATAAAACTAAAGACTTACCTGTAAAATAAACCCTAATATAGCTGCAATATAACTAATAGTTACATTGTAGCTATTTTAGCATTTATATTTATTGTACAGGCAACTTTGTATTCATTTTAACTAGGTTCAATAGCTATTAAATAGATATTGACTATTTAATAGCTACCTAGTTAAAATAATTACAAAATTACCTGTAAAATAAATCCTAACCTAAGTTACAATTAAACCTAACACTACACTATCATTAAATAAATTAACTACAAGTACCTACAATTAAATGCAATTAAAAAAACTAAACTAAAGTACAACCCCCCCCCCCACTAAATTACAAAAAATAAAAAAATATTACAAGAATTTTAAACTAATTACACCTAATCTAAGCCCCCTAATAAAATAACAAAGCCCCCCAAAATAAAAAAAATGCCCTAACCTATACTAAATTACAAAAGTTAACAGCTCTATTACCTTACCAGCCCTGAACAGGGCCCTTTGCGGGGCATGCCCCAAAGAAAACAGCTCTTTTGCCTGTAAAAAAAAAACACAATCCCTCCCCCCACATTACAACCCACCACCCACATACCCCTACTCTAACCCAAACCCCCCTTAAATAAACCTAACACTACCCCCCTGAAGATCTCCCTACCTTGAGTCGTGTTCACCCAGCCGGGCCGAAGTCTTCATCCGATGGGGCAGAAGAGGACATCCAGACTGGCAGAAGTCTTCATCCAAGCGGGGCAAGAAGAGGTCTTCCATCCATCAGAAAAGTACAAAAAAACAAACAAACACTAAATTAGCAAAAATAATAAAATATTACAATAATTTTAAACTAATTACACCTAATCTAAGCCCCCTACTAGCTATTAATATAGCTACAATATAACTAATAGTTACATTGTAGCTATTTTAGGATTTATATTTATTTTACAGGCAACTTTGTATTTATTTTAACTAGGTACAATAGCTATTAAATAGTTAATAACTACCTAGCTAAAATAAATACAAATTTACCTGTAAAATAAACCCTAACCTAAGTTACAATTACACCTAACACTACACTATCATTAAATTAACTAAATAAATTAATCCTATATAAAACTAAATACTTACCTGTAAAATAAACCCTAATATAGCTACAATATAACTAATGGTTATATTGTAGCTATTTTAGCATTTATATTTATTTTACAGGCAACTTTGTATTTATTTTAACTAGGTACAATAGCTATTAAATAGATATTTACTGTTTAATAGCTACCTAGTTAAAATAATTACAAAATTACCTGTAAAATAAATCCTAACCTAAGTTACTATTAAACCTAACTCTACACTATCATTAAATAAATTAACTACAAGTACCTACAATTAAATACAATGAAATAAACTAAACTAAAGTACAAAAAAACAAACACTAAATTACAAAAAATAAAAAAATATTACAAGAATTTTAAACTAATTACACCTAATCTAAGCCCCCTAATAAAATAACAAAGCCCCCCAAAATAAAAAAATGCCCTACCCTATACTAAATTACAACAGTTAACAGCTCTATTACCTTACCAGCCCTTAAAAGGGCCTTTTGCGGGGCATGCCCCAAAGAAAACAGCTCTTTTGCCTGTAAAAAAAAACACAATACCCCCCCCCACATTACAACCCACCACCCACATACCCCTACTCTAACCCAAACCCCCCTTAAATAAACCTAACACTACCCCCCTGAAGATCTCTCTACCGTGTCTTCACCCAGCGGGCCGAAGTCTTCATCCGATCGGGCAGAAGAGGACATCCAGACCGGCAGAAGTCTTCATCCAAGCGGGGCAAGAAGAGGTCTTCCATCCATCAGAAGTCTTGATCCAGGCGGCATCTTCTCTGTTCATCCATCCGGAGCGGAGCGGCAGCATCCTGAAGACATCCCACGCAGAGCATCCTCTTCTTTCTTGATCCGACGACTAGGTGACTGTACCTTTAAGTGACGTCATCCAAGATGGCGTCCCTTGAATTCCGATTGGCTGATAGGATTCTATCAGCCAATCGGAATTAAGGTAGGAAAAATCTGATTGGCTGATTTAATCAGCCAATCAGATTCAAGTTCAATCCGATTGGCTGATGGAATCAGCCAATCAGATTGACCTCGCATTCTATTAGCTATTCCGATCAGCCAATAGAATGGAAGCTCAATCTGATTGGCTGATTGGATCAGCCAATCGGATTGAACTTGAATCTGATTGGCTGATTGAATCAGCCAATCAGATTTTTCATACCTTAATTCCGATTGGCTGATAGAATCCTATCAGCCAATCGGAATTCAAGGGACGCCATCTTGGATGACGTCACTTAAAGGTACAGTCACCTAGTCGTCGGATCAAGAAAGAAGAGGATGCTCTGCGTGGGATGTCTTCAGGATGCTGCCGCTCCGCTCCGGATGGATGAACAGAGAAGATGCCGCCTGGATCAAGACTTCTGATGGATGGAAGACCTCTTCTTGCCCCGCTTGGATGAAGACTTCTGCCGGTCTGGATGTCCTCTTCTGCCCGATCGGATGAAGACTTCGGCCCGCTGGGTGAAGACACGGTAGAGAGATCTTCAGGGGGGTAGTGTTAGGTTTATTTAAGGGGGGTTTGGGTTAGAGTAGGGGTATGTGGGTGGTGGGTTGTAATGTGGGGGGGGGTATTGTGTTTTTTTTTACAGGCAAAAGAGCTGTTTTCTTTGGGGCATGCCCCGCAAAAGGCCCTGTTCAGGGCTGGTAAGGTAATAGAGCTGTTAACTTTTGTAATTTAGTATAGGGTAGGGCATTTTTTTTATTTTGGGGGGCTTTGTTATTTTATTAGGGGGCTTAGATTAGGTGTAATTAGTTTAAAATTCTTGTAATATTTTTTTATTTTTTGTAATTTAGTGGGGGGGGGGTTGTACTTTAGTTTAGTTTTTTAATTGTATTTAATTGTAGGTACTTGTAGTTAATTTATTTAATGATAGTGTAGTGTTAGGTTTAATTGTAACTTAGGTTAGGATTTATTTTACAGGTAATTTTGTAATTATTTTAACTAGGTAGCTATTAAACAGTAAATATCTATTTAATAGCTATTGTACCTAGTTAAAATAAATACAAAGTTGCCTGTACAATAAATATAAATGCTAAAATAGCTACAATGTAACGATTAGTTATATTGCAGCTATATTAGGGTTTATTTTACAGGTAAGTCTTTAGTTTTATATAGGATTCATTTATTTAGTTAATTTAATGATAGTGTAGTGTTAGGTGTAATTGTAACTTAGGTTATGATTTATTTTACAGGTAAATTTGTATTTATTTTAGCTAGGTAGTTATTAAATAGTTATTAACTATTTAATAGCTATTGTACCTAGTTAAAATAAATACAAAGTTGCCTGTAAAATAAATATAAATCCTAAAATAGCTACAATGTAACTATTAGTTATATTGAAGCTATATTAATAGCTAGTAGGGGGCTTAGATTAGGTGTAATTAGTTTAAAATTATTGTAATATTTTATTATTTTTTGTAATTTAGTGTTTGTTTGTATTTTGGTACTTGTATGATGGATGGAAGACCTCTTCTTGCCCCGCTTGGATGAAGACTTCTGCCGGTCTGGATGTCCTCTTCTGCCCCATCGGATGAAGACTTCGGCCCGGCTGGGTGAACACGACTCAAGGTAGGGAGATCTTCAGGGGGGTAGTGTTAGGTTTATTTAAGGGGGGTTTGGGTTAGAGTAGGGGTATGTGGGTGGTGGGTTGTAATGTGGGGGGGGGATTGTGTTTTTTTTTTTACAGGCAAAAGAGCTGTTTTCTTTGGGGCATGCCCCGCAAAGGGCCCTGTTCAGGGCTGGTAAGGTAATATAGCTGTTAACTTTTGTAATTTAGTATAGGGTAGGGCATTTTTTTTATTTTGGGGGGCTTTGTTATTTTATTAGGGGGCTTAGATTAGGTGTAATTAGTTTAAAATTCTTGTAATTTTTTTTATTTTTTGTAATTTAGTGTTTGTTTTTTTTGTACTTTAGTTTAGTTTATTTCATTGTATTTAATTGTAGATACTTGTAGTTAATTTATTTAATGATAGTGTAGAGTTAGGTTTAATAGTAACTTAGGTTAGGATTTATTTTACAGGTAATTTTGTAATTATTTTAACTAGGTAGCTATTAATTAGTCAATAACTATTTAATAGCTTTTGTACCTAGTTAAAATAAATACAAAGTTGCCTGTACAATAAATATAAATGCTAAAATAGCTACAATGTAACTATTAGTTATATTGTAGCTATATTAGAGTTTATTTTACAGGTAAGTATTTAGTTTTATATAGGATTAATTTATTTAGTTAATTTAATGACAGTGTAGTGTTAGGTGTAATTGTAACTTAGGTTAGGGTTTATTTTACAGGTAAATTTGTATTTATTTTAGCTAGGTAGTTATTAACTATTTAATAGCTATTGTACCTAGTTAAAATAAATACAAAGTTGCCTGTAAAATAAATATAAATCCTAAAATAGCTACAATGTAACTATTAGTTATATTGTAGCTATATTAATAGCTAGTAGGGGGCTTAGATTAGGTGTAATTAGTTTAAAATTATTGCAATATTTTATTATTTTTGCTAATTTAGTGTTTGTTTGTTTTTTTGTACTTTTCTGATGGATGTAAGATCTCTTCTTGCCCCACTTGGATGAAGACTTCTGCCAGTCTGGATGTCCTCTTCTGCCCCATCGGATGAAGACTTCGGCCCGGCTGGGTGAACACGACTCAAGGTAGGGAGATCTTCAGGGGGGTAGTGTTAGGTTTATTTAAGGGGGGTTTGGGTTAGAGTAGGGGTATGTGGGTGGTGGGTTGTAATGTGGGGGGGGGGGTTGTGTTTTTTTTTACAGGCAAAAGAGCTGTTTTCTTTGGGGCATGCCCCGCAAAAGGCCCTGTTCAGGGCTGGTAAGGTAATAGAGCTGTTAACTTTTGTAATTTAGTATAGGGTAGGGCATTTTTTTTATTTTGGGGGGCTTTGTTATTTTATTAGGGGGCTTAGATTAGGTGTAATTAGTTTAAAATTCTTGTAATATTTTTTTATTTTTTGTAATTTAGTGGGGGGGGGGTTGTACTTTAGTTTAGTTTTTTAATTGTATTTAATTGTAGGTACTTGTAGTTAATTTATTTAATGATAGTGTAGTGTTAGGTTTAATTGTAACTTAGGTTAGGATTTATTTTACAGGTAATTTTGTAATTATTTTAACTAGGTAGCTATTAAACAGTAAATATCTATTTAATAGCTATTGTACCTAGTTAAAATAAATACAAAGTTGCCTGTACAATAAATATAAATGCTAAAATAGCTACAATGTAACGATTAGTTATATTGCAGCTATATTAGGGTTTATTTTACAGGTAAGTCTTTAGTTTTATATAGGATTCATTTATTTAGTTAATTTAATGATAGTGTAGTGTTAGGTGTAATTGTAACTTAGGTTATGATTTATTTTACAGGTAAATTTGTATTTATTTTAGCTAGGTAGTTATTAAATAGTTATTAACTATTTAATAGCTATTGTACCTAGTTAAAATAAATACAAAGTTGCCTGTAAAATAAATATAAATCCTAAAATAGCTACAATGTAACTATTAGTTATATTGAAGCTATATTAATAGCTAGTAGGGGGCTTAGATTAGGTGTAATTAGTTTAAAATTATTGTAATATTTTATTATTTTTTGTAATTTAGTGTTTGTTTGTATTTTGGTACTTGTATGATGGATGGAAGACCTCTTCTTGCCCCGCTTGGATGAAGACTTCTGCCGGTCTGGATGTCCTCTTCTGCCCCATCGGATGAAGACTTCGGCCCGGCTGGGTGAACACGACTCAAGGTAGGGAGATCTTCAGGGGGGTAGTGTTAGGTTTATTTAAGGGGGGTTTGGGTTAGAGTAGGGGTATGTGGGTGGTGGGTTGTAATGTGGGGGGGGGATTGTGTTTTTTTTTTTACAGGCAAAAGAGCTGTTTTCTTTGGGGCATGCCCCGCAAAGGGCCCTGTTCAGGGCTGGTAAGGTAATATAGCTGTTAACTTTTGTAATTTAGTATAGGGTAGGGCATTTTTTTTATTTTGGGGGGCTTTGTTATTTTATTAGGGGGCTTAGATTAGGTGTAATTAGTTTAAAATTCTTGTAATTTTTTTTATTTTTTGTAATTTAGTGTTTGTTTTTTTTGTACTTTAGTTTAGTTTATTTCATTGTATTTAATTGTCGATACTTGTAGTTAATTTATTTAATGATAGTGTAGAGTTAGGTTTAATAGTAACTTAGGTTAGGATTTATTTTACAGGTAATTTTGTAATTATTTTAACTAGGTAGCTATTAATTAGTCAATAACTATTTAATAGCTTTTGTACCTAGTTAAAATAAATACAAAGTTGCCTGTACAATAAATATAAATGCTAAAATAGCTACAATGTAACTATTAGTTATATTGTAGCTATATTAGAGTTTATTTTACAGGTAAGTATTTAGTTTTATATAGGATTAATTTATTTAGTTAATTTAATGACAGTGTAGTGTTAGGTGTAATTGTAACTTAGGTTAGGGTTTATTTTACAGGTAAATTTGTATTTATTTTAGCTAGGTAGTTATTAACTATTTAATAGCTATTGTACCTAGTTAAAATAAATACAAAGTTGCCTGTAAAATAAATATAAATCCTAAAATAGCTACAATGTAACTATTAGTTATATTGTAGCTATATTAATAGCTAGTAGGGGGCTTAGATTAGGTGTAATTAGTTTAAAATTATTGCAATATTTTATTATTTTTGCTAATTTAGTGTTTGTTTGTTTTTTTGTACTTTTCTGATGGATGGAAGATCTCTTCTTGCCCCACTTGGATGAAGACTTCTGCCAGTCTGGATGTCCTCTTCTGCCCCATCGGATGAAGACTTCGGCCCGGCTGGGTGAACACGACTCAAGGTAGGGAGATCTTCAGGGGGGTAGTGTTAGGTTTATTTAAGGGGGGTTTGGGTTAGAGTAGGGGTATGTGGGTGGTGGGTTGTAATGTGGGGGGGGGGGTTGTGTTTTTTTTTACAGGCAAAAGAGCTGTTTTCTTTGGGGCATGCCCCGCAAAAGGCCCTGTTCAGGGCTGGTAAGGTAATAGAGCTGTTAACTTTTGTAATTTAGTATAGGGTAGGGCATTTTTTTTATTTTGGGGGGCTTTGTTATTTTATTAGGGGGCTTAGATTAGGTGTAATTAGTTTAAAATTCTTGTAATATTTTTTTATTTTTTGTAATTTAGTGGGGGGGGGGTTGTACTTTAGTTTAGTTTTTTAATTGTATTTAATTGTAGGTACTTGTAGTTAATTTATTTAATGATAGTGTAGTGTTAGGTTTAATTGTAACTTAGGTTAGGATTTATTTTACAGGTAATTTTGTAATTATTTTAACTAGGTAGCTATTAAACAGTAAATATCTATTTAATAGCTATTGTACCTAGTTAAAATAAATACAAAGTTGCCTGTACAATAAATATAAATGCTAAAATAGCTACAATGTAACTATTAGTTATATTGCAGCTATATTAGGGTATATTTTACAGGTAAGTCTTTAGTTTTATATAGGATTCATTTATTTAGTTAATTTAATGATAGTGTAGTGTTAGGTGTAATTGTAACTTAGGTTATGATTTATTTTACAGGTAAATTTGTATTTATTTTAGCTAGGTAGTTATTAAATAGTTATTAACTATTTAATAGCTATTGTACCTAGTTAAAATAAATACAAAGTTGCCTGTAAAATAAATATAAATCCTAAAATAGCTACAATGTAACTATTAGTTATATTGAAGCTATATTAATAGCTAGTAGGGGGCTTAGATTAGGTGTAATTAGTTTAAAATTATTGTAATATTTTATTATTTTTTGTAATTTAGTGTTTGTTTGTATTTTGGTACTTGTATGATGGATGGAAGACCTCTTCTTGCCCCGCTTGGATGAAGACTTCTGCCGGTCTGGATGTCCTCTTCTGCCCCATCGGATGAAGACTTCGGCCCGGCTGGGTGAACACGACTCAAGGTAGGGAGATCTTCAGGGGGGTAGTGTTAGGTTTATTTAAGGGGGGTTTGGGTTAGAGTAGGGGTATGTGGGTGGTGGGTTGTAATGTGGGGGGGGGATTGTGTTTTTTTTTTTACAGGCAAAAGAGCTGTTTTCTTTGGGGCATGCCCCGCAAAGGGCCCTGTTCAGGGCTGGTAAGGTAATATAGCTGTTAACTTTTGTAATTTAGTATAGGGTAGGGCATTTTTTTTATTTTGGGGGGCTTTGTTATTTTATTAGGGGGCTTAGATTAGGTGTAATTAGTTTAAAATTCTTGTAATATTTTTTTATTTTTTGTAATTTAGTGTTTGTTTTTTTTTGTAATTTAGTGGGGGGGTTTTGTACTTTAGTTTATTTAATTGTAGATAATTGTAGGTACTTGTAGTTAATTAGGTTTAATTGTAACTTAGGTTAGGTAATTTTACAGGTAATTTTGTAATTATTTTAACTAGGTAGCTATTAATTAGTCAATAACTATTTAATAGCTTTTGTACCTAGTTAAAATAAATACAAAGTTGCCTGTAAAATAAATATAAATGCTAAAATAGCTACAATGTAACTATTAGTTATATTGCAGCTATATTAGGGTTTATTTTACAGGTAAGTATTTTGTTTTAAATATGATTCATTTATTTAGTTAATTTAATGATAGTGTAGTGTTAGGTGTTAGTGTAACTTAGGTTAGGATTTATTTTACAGGTAAATTTGTATTTATTTTAGCTAGGTAGTTATTAAATAGTTATTAACTATTTAATAACTATTGTACCTAGTTAAAATAAATACAAAGTTGCCTGTAAAATAAATATAAATGCTAAGATAGCTACAATGTAACTATTAGTTATATTGCAGCTATCTTAGGGTTTATTTTACAGGTAAGTCTTTAGTTTTAAATAGGATTCATTTATTTAACTATAGTAAACTTATTTTGTTTTATTTAAATTATATTTAAGTTAGGGGGTGTTAGGGTTAGGGTTAGACTTAGGTTTAGGGGTTAATAACCTTATTATAGTAGCGGCGACGATGGGGGCGGGAGATTAGGGGTTAATAATTGTAGGTAGGTGGCGGCGATGTTAGGGAGGGCAGATTAGGGGTTAATAAAATGTATTATAGTGTTTGCGAGGCGGGAGTGCGGCGGTTTAGGGGTTAATACATTTATTATAGTGGCGGCGATTTGCGGTCGGCAGATTAGGGGTTAATACTTGTAGTTAGATTGCGGCGACGTTGGGGGGAGGCAGATTAGGGGTTAATAACTATAATGTAGGGGTCGGCGGTGTTAGGGACAGCAGATTAGGGGTTAATAGCTATAATGTAGGCGGCGATATCGGGTCGGCAGATTAGGGGTTAATACTTATAGTTAGATTGCGGCGACGTTGGGGGAGGCAGATTAGGGGTTAATAACTATAATGTAGGGGTCGGCAATGTTAGGGACAGCAGATTAGGGGTTAATAGCTATAATGTAGGCGGCGATATCGGGTCGGCAGATTAGGGGTTAATACTTATAGTTAGATTGCGGCGACGTTGGGGGAGGCAGATTAGGGGTTAATAACTATAATGTAGGGGTCGGCGGTGTTAGGGACAGCAGATTAGGGGTTAATAGCTACAATGTAGGCGGCGGCGATATCGGGTCGGCAGATTAGGGGTTAATACTTATAGTTAGATTGCGGCGACGTTGGGGGAGGCAGATTAGGGGTTAATAACTATAATGTAGGGGTCGGCGGTGTTAGGGACAGCAGATTAGGGGTTAATAGCTATAATGTAGGCGGCGGCGATATCGGGTCGGCAGATTAGGGGTTAATACTTATAGTTAGATTGCGGCGACGTTGGGGGAGGCAGATTAGGGGTTAATAACTATAATGTAGGGGTCGGCGGTGTTAGGGACAGCAGATTAGGGGTTAATAGCTATAATGTAGGCGGCGATATCCGATCGGCAGATTAGGGGTTAAATAATGTTATTATAGGGTTTGCGATGTGGGGGGGCCTCGGTTTAGTGGTTCATAGGTAGTTTATGGGTGTTAGTGACTTAGTGTACTAAATGGGTGTTAGTGTAGTAAAAACATACCGAATTTCGGAACGGAATAGAACCGAATTCAGCCGAATCCGAATAAATCCGAAACGAATTTATTCGGATCCGAATAAATCCGAAACGAATTTATTCAAATTTTGCCGAATCAGATTCGAACCGAAACGAAATTCTAAAAGTCCGAATCGATCCGAACCGAAAACGAACCGAATTTTTTAGCGGTGCACATGTCTAGATTATACCACACCAGTTCACAAATGCTTAAAAGCCACCACTGCTCTACTAAAGAGACTGACATGGACTACAGCTAAACCCCAAAAAAACCAGGGCAAACCGGCTCTGCTTAAAAATAACAAACTCTTGATTGAAGAATCAGAAACCTAACTTTACCCCTCCTTGCAACCGATACAAGCAAAGAGAATGACTAGGGGTTGTGGGTAAGGAAGTGGTATTTAACAGCTTTGCTGTGGTGCTCTTTGCCTCCTCCTGCTGGTCAGGAGTGATATTCCCAACAGTAATTATGATGATACGTGGACTCACTGTGTCATTAGAAAGACATTGGGCTTTCATGTCCCTTTAAAAAAAGACTGAACATTAAAGTAGGCTTGATAACAAACACACAAACTGGGCCAAGAGAATGTTATCTGCCAACAAACTAATTTTAAACAATTTACAACACATACCTTGTTATGTAATTCACAGCTTCTTTTGTCATTCTTTGTGTCAAATTTTCAAAGGATAGTGGTTGCTGAATGATCTTATGGTTCCGCATCAAAAAACAGTTGAAATATTTGAAATTCCATAGAAAGAAAGCCATGGCACTAAATATAAGCATATTCGTTAAAATAAAATAGCACAGCATCTTACGTCGTATATGTAGAAGTCCAGCGTGGTACAGAAGAATACAGGTTACAAGAGTCACAACTCCAGTAAGAAACAATGCCCTTATATATTTTGTTGCTCCAGTAACGAATACACTTCCATGTCCTGGGATGCAATCTCTTAAATTTGTCATTGTAATACCATAAAAATATTCAAACCCATGATTTAAAGGATGGTGACAAAAATCTCCACTTTCTTTGCAGTTCAGTCCAAGATGCCATTTACCTATGTTTAAAAAATAAGAGCAAAATTCACAAATTAGTACATTTACCCATACACACATTTTGTATTCAAATTAAATTGTTTAATGTAAATATACACATATCTGAGCATCTGTAGATATTTTCATGGTTCAGAGCTATGTATATGTTTAGGTGATCAAGTCAGTACATTTATACAGTGAAAACGAGTGTCATAAACTTAGATATTTTAGAATATTTATATATGCAGTGAGTTGCATTTTATTCAAATATGTTGCAGCCAGAAGCCAGTAGCTAAGAGATATTCTTAAACATGTAGTACAAAACAAAGAATTTCGGGGCCTTTTACAATTCATCAAAAGAATACAAATTGCTTCTTTTTCAGGATTCTCTCATTCAAAGCCACCAGTTTACTGCATTAAAGGGACATTAAACCCAAACATTTACTTTCATAATTCAGATAGAGAATACAATTTTTAAAAAGTTTCCAATTTACTTCTATTATCAAATTTATTTCATTCTCATGTTATTCTTTGTTGAAGAGATACCTAGGTAGGTAGCGTGCACATGCCTGAAGCACTACATGGCAGGAAATAGTGCTGCCATCTAGTGCTCCTGCTAATGTATAACAGTGTTGCAAAACTGCTGCCATATAGTGCTGCAGACACGTGCACACTCTTGAGCTTACATTTCAGCTTGTCAACAAAGGATAACATGAAAACGAATAAAATATGATAATAGAAGTAAATTAGAAAGTTGTTTAAAATTTTATGGTCTATCTAAATCATGAAATAATTTTTTTGGGTTTTTATGTCCCTTTAACTCCCCCAATTTTTTAATTGAGAATAAACAGCATTGTTCCAATTCATCAGAGAGCACACTGGAGTAGAATCTAATAGACTTGGTGGAGCATAATTAGGGGTAGTGGTTAAGCCAAGATGAGGAAGTTGAGAGAGTTGTTGAATTCATATTGAGGCTTAGTTAGTGAGAGGGAAAGTGGATGATGGTTAGCCTTCGGCCATGGTAGCACCAAGACAAGAGAAAAATGAGTGAGGTGCCAAGGTTTTAGAACTCTTGGTATAACATAGACATGAAGATCACAATAGGCCCTGGAATTCCAGAGATCCTACAACACTACAGCAAAGGATTTAGCTTCAGGGACTGAGGTTTGTCGAAATAGTGGAAAGGTATCAGTTGACCAATCAAATTTTCTTTCCATTGCATGAAATGCTAAAGAATAACTTTCAGCCAGTATTCAATACCTTTTGCTATCATCCTGGAAGCCATAGACTGAAACCACATGATGCTCATGGTACTTCACAGACAATTCTAATTTAATAATTGCACATAGTTTACAATCACTCCATGACCAAAATTACTGTTTATATAGCATTCCCTATAAGTTTTAACCATGAATATATTACTTTCTCTTTAAGTCTGTATAAATTGTTTGTATTCAAATGTCTGATCTTGTGTGAATATATGTGCTATACCCATGTAAGCAAACCATTATTTGGTGATTTATGCAGGGTTAAATCCAAGTTACCAACCAGGCTTGGACTGAACGTCGGGCATACCGGGGAAATGACCGGTAGACCGCGCTGTAATTTAGCCCCACCCACCGTGACCGCATTATTTAAGTATTCATGTTCCAAAAATTTTGTGAGAAATTATAAATTTTTTTATTGTAATTAACATTGCTTATTATTATGTATATGTATTATGTTTAATAACATAATATAATATATGCAGCAACATGCACATTCATTGATTTATTCAATTTTCCCTTGCCATACCGGGCTGGACGGACAGCAGTTGCACAGTACAATCTAATGGTGACGTCAGACTGACTCTGAGTACACATGGCACGCGGTCGCATTACACTGATGCCGCGTGCCGTGTCCATGTGACTCAGACTGTGTCAGGACTCAAGGATAGGAGAGTGGCCCGATCCAATCATCTAAGATGATGAGACCTGCAGAGCTCAGATGACTCAGCAGGTGAGATCAGACAGAGGACCAGGACCTAGCAGGCCGGCCCAGTTATGTTACTCCTCTGTGGGCCCGCGGTCTATATAGGGGATGGGGTGGACTCAATCTGGGGATGACACGTGCCATGTTGTCACGCCCGGTGCCACAAAATCTCCTCTTGGTTTGCCAGGAAACAAGTCAACCACTGGCCATTTACTTCAATAGGCAGGCAAATTTTAAAACCCACAGGGACTCTTTCTGGCCACAAAAGTGATGGAAAAGTTGTTTCAAGGGGACTAACACCTGGACTGTGGCATGCCGGAGAGGGATCCATGGTAAAACTCCCATGGAAAATTACATAGTTGATGCAGAGTCTGTTTTTAATCCATAAAGGGCATAAATCACCTAAAATTCCTAAATTGTTTGGAATAACGTCCACGTAATCACTAGCAGACTGATGTAAAAGTTTTTTTTTAAAATTTACACTAATGTTACACCAGATATGAGTGGTGGCATTTAGCAAGTAGGCACAGTATATGCTGTGAGCCTGACACACAGGCTGGCAGTAGCAGGCGGGCAACTGCTATTAGATTACACTAGCAAACTGATGTAAAAGTTTTTTTTTTTTAAATTTACACTACTGTTACACCAGATATGACTGGTGGCACTGAGCAAGTAGGCACAGTATATGCTGTGATCCTGACACACAGGCTGGCCTGGCAACTGAAATTAGATTACACTAGCAGACTGATGTAAAAGTTTTTTTTTTTTTAAATTTACACTAATGTTACACCAGATATGAGTGGTGGCACTGACCAAGTAGGCAAAGTATATGCTGTGAGCCTGACACACAGGCTGGCAGTGGCAGGCGGGCAACTGCTATTAGATTACACTAGCAAACTGATGTAAAAGTTTTTTGTTGTAAATTTACACTACTGTTACACCAGATATGACTGGTGGCACTGAGCAAGTAGGCACAGTATATGCTGTGAGCCTGACACACAGGCTGGCAGTGGCAGGCTGGCCTGGCAACTGAAATTAGATTACACTAGCAGACTGATGTAAAAGTTTTTTTTTTTTTTTAAATTTACACTACTGTTACACCAGATATGACTGGTGGCACTGAGCAAGTAGGCACAGTATATGCTGTGAGCCTGACACACAGGCTGGCATTGGCAGGCGGGCAACTGAAATTAGATTACACTAGCAGACTGATGTAAAAGTTTTTTTTTTTTTTTTAATTTACACTAATGTTACACCAGATATGACTGGTGGTGGCACTGAGCAAGTAGGCACAGTATATGCTGTGAGCCTGACACACAGGCTGGCAGTTGCAGGCAGGCAACTGCTATTAGATTACACTAGCAGACTGATGTAAAAGTTTTTTTAAAAAAAATTACACTACTGTTACACCAGCCAGATATGAGTGGTGGCACTGAGCAAGTAGGCACAGTATATGCTGTGAGCCTGACACACAGGCTGGCAGTGGCAGGCTGGCCTGGCAACTGAAATTAGATTATACTAGCAGACTGATGTAAAAGTTTTTTTTTTTTAATTTACACTACTGTTACACCAGATATGACTGATGGTGGCACTGAGCAAGTAGGCACAGTATATGCTGTGAGCCTGACACACAGGCTGGCAGTGGCAGGCTGGCCTGGCAACTGAAATTAGATTACACTAGCAGACCGATGTAAAAGTTTTTTTTTTTTTTTAATTTACACTAATGTTACACCAGATATGAGTGGTGGCACTGAGCAAGTAGGCACAGTATATGCTGTGAGCCTGACACACAGGCTGGCAGTGGCAGGCTGGCCTGGCAACTGAAATTAGATTACACTAGCAGACTGATGTAAAAGTTTTTTTAAAAAAAATTTACACTAATGTTACACCAGATATTACTGGTGGTGGCACTGAGCAAGTAGGCACAGTATATGCTGTGAGCCTGACACACAGGCTGGCAGTGGCAGGCTGGCCTGGCAACTGAAATTAGATTATACTAGCAGACTGATGTAAAAGTTTTTTTTTTTTAATTTACACTACTGTTACACCAGATATGACTGATGGTGGCACTGAGCAAGTAGGCACAGTATATGCTGTGAGCCTGACACACAGGCTGGCAGTGGCAGGCTGGCCTGGCAACTGAAATTAGATTACACTAGCAGACCGATGTAAAAGTTTTTTTTTTTTTTTAATTTACACTAATGTTACACCAGATATGAGTGGTGGCACTGAGCAAGTAGGCACAGTATATGCTGTGAGCCTGACACACAGGCTGGCAGTGGCAGGCTGGCCTGGCAACTGAAATTAGATTACACTAGCAGACTGATGTAAAAGTTTTTTTAAAAAAAATTTACACTAATGTTACACCAGATATTACTGGTGGTGGCACTGAGCAAGTAGGCACAGTATATGCTGTGAGCCTGACACACAGGCTGGCAGTGGCAGGCAGGCAACTGCTATTAGATTACAAAGAAAAAAAAATGACTGATGTAGCCCATAGAAAGGGCTTTTTGGGGTGCTGTCCTTACAGCAGAGATCAGATGAGTCCTTCAGGACTGTAGTGGACACTGAATACACTAGCCTAGCTATCAATTTCCCTATTAAATTAGCAGCAGCTACACTGTCCCTCCTCTCACTAGCAATGCAGCTTCCGAATGAATCTAAAATGGCTGCTGTCCATGAGGTGTAAGGGTCTTGGAGGGAGGGTCTGCTGCTGATTGGCTGGAATGTGCCTGCTGACTGAGATACAGGGTCAAAGTTTAGGCAATGATGATGAATAGGGGGCGGATCGAACATCGCATATGTTTGCCTGCCGCTGCGAACGTGGACAAGCTATGTTCGCCGGGAACTGTTCTCCAGCAAACTGTTCGCGACATCACTAGTTCAGGGCTAGGCTGCAGTAGAGAGAGCCGAGACCCAGATGGGCACGGTGACGCAGGCAGCACTCAGTGACAGTGTGAGTGATTCCATAGTCTTAGTGCCCTAACGTTATAACTTATAAAGTGAAGTCTAAAGTGGCCCAGAGCAGCAGGTGAGGTTGTGTGTTTAATTAAAAAGTATTGCTGGGGGCTCAAGCTCAGTATGTAACCCCTAATCAGATTATCAAAATTAATATATCAAATGTATGTGAGTGTCAGTCAGGGGTCTGTTTAAATAAGGTAATTTTATTGTGTTCTTTTTTTCTCACTCAGACAACACCATAATGTTTGAATCAGCAGTCATCACAGTACACTCATATGTTCTTGAATGCTATTCCATTTTCTCTACCCTCAGAAAGTATTTTCATGTTTAAAACATTTAAATTAACCTCTGTTGAAAATAATATAGAATAGTTCAATGGGTTACTTTATATGGACACTATCTGATGAACAAGAAAATAAGTTTATTTGATATTTGTAACATGGCTGATATTTTTATTTCTTTTAAAATGATATATGTAGACAAAGTTCTTTTAATATTGCCAGCAGTTTGCTTCCAAATCTCATTCTGCTTTGATAATATTTCTAGGAACAATAAAATATTTCATGGCATCTCTCTCAGTTGTGCCATAACTAAGGAATTACTCTTTTAAATGACAAAAACCAAAAATACTATACTGAGCAGCCCCATAGTTTTTTTTTTATTTCTGACAACATAGCACATGATATCATAAATGAAATGCTTAATGACATCACTGATGATATGACATAACCTTTTCAATGAGATTTCACATAATTGAAGAGATCATCCTATAGTTACAACTAAATTTGTGTTATGCGACATATACTTTGTGCCCTATGGCTGTGTGTTATGTCACATATATTTTGTGTCCTATAGATTTGTGTTATGTGACATATACATTGTGCACTATAGCTTCCCCTAAATGTGTGCTATGTGACATATACTTTGTGCAGTATAGCTGTGTGTTATGTGACATAACAGCTGGTTGTAGCTAGTCTAATTCAACAAAATAAAGTTTGCCATCAGTAATTAGTATAGTATGTTTACTGACAGTGACTGAATTGCTTATTGATGCCTTGGATGATCATTGATCTAACTTATAGGTCACAAAGTGTACATTACATAACACAAATTTAGGAGTAGCTGTAGTTCACAATGTATATGTCACATAACACCTTCAGCTTTAGCTATAGTATAGGACACAAAGTATATGTCATATAACCCAGATTTAGCTGTAGCTATAGGGCACAACGTATATGTCACATAACACACAGCTATAGAGCAACCAATTGTCAAAATTCAGTGATTATAGGATGGCAAGCATGTTTGGTACAGTTAAATAAGAAATGGTGAGCAATGGGGGGGGGGGGGGGCTCTTTGCCCTAAAATGCCTGGGCCTCTTTTTGGTCCCAGTCTTGTCCTGTTACCAACTATGACAATCTAATGGTTCTGGATTTAACAAATGATAATATTTAATAAAAAAATATATATTCACAATTTAATATTCATCATATTATACATACTTATTAGTCAGTGTGTACATGTTGCAATGCATTTTCTATTAGAGTGTAACATGCATCCTTTTGCATGAATTACTGGCTGCAATTCTTATTGTAATTGTATTTGAAAAAGCATGGAAAAACCTGCATGGCTTGACATGCCATGGATATGAATTGCAAGAGAATGTGTTCAGCCAGTAATTCATTAAGGAGGAGACTGGCCCACCTCCAAGTAAGCTTTATAAATCAAAAGCTTCAACCAAGAGGCTAATGAAACAATAGTAGCCTTCTGACCATTTCAAAAACCAAAAATGAACACACAAGCTATAAGATTGTCTAAAATCCTTAGTAGCTTGTAAATAGTACTTCAAAGATCTGACTACATCCATTTTATGGAGATGCATCACTTTGGAATTCTTTGGATTAGGACAAAAAGTTCACACCAGAATCTAACAATTGATGTTATCAGAAAAAGCTAAAAGAATAGCCAAAAGAAACAAAAAATAATTCTAAGACAAATGCTGGAAATTCAAAATCATTTATAGGTTCAAAAGGAAAATTCTTAAAACCAAATTAAAATTGGTTTAATAACAGGCTTGATTCTTACTAAAAGCATACACAACCAAAGAAAGTTGTGAAAAAAAGTGTACACAAAAATAGCACTCACTCCCTCATATGTTGGATTATGTACGTGTGGTGTGGTGTGTATGTGTAAAAAATTGACACATTAAAAATTGAACTTTAATAGTATAGATTAAAAATTGGGCACACTTAAAAACCCTAGACAACTAGTAGTTGTGATGAGTGATTCATCTGTATAATACCAGGCGAAGTAAAATATCAATTGTATTGTCAGATAACTATTTATAACTCCACCAATGGTATTGATGTGCTGATTGTGTAGTAGGTTAAACAGAATTGTATATAGTACTCACTAATAGGACCACAATGGTTAGTGTTAAGTACCCCTTAGTATGTAATACCTATTTCTGTTATATACAACCCACCTACACTTATAGGTGTAATGTCTTGGGAGCCAGGTTTATAATAAGTTCTTAATAATAAACGTATCCTGGGTAATGTTGCTCCTTATAAATGAATAGATATATTGTTACTCTTTCATTCCCTATAAGTATATCAATATCATCATAAATGTCTTATAATGACATTTAGATCTCCAGGATTGATTTTAAGGAGGAGGGGGAATTGGGACCCCTCAGTTTTAAATCTAGTCATACTAGTTAGTTGTAAAATATGATATCTGAGCTGACGACTAATGTATACTCAGATTAATCAGATAGGTATACTCACCGGGGAGCATTTCATTGCTTAACATTTGAGACTAACGTCTCATATTGTTTATGATCTGTATCCGCTCCACAATCTTGGAGATTACTACTGTATGTATTGATTGTTCTAGCTAATCTGAATAGCTGCATATTAATAGAGAAATAGAATGCAAAGACGTTTTCAACAAACAAACTGTACTGCAAAATACTTAGTAGCATTGTACTGCATGGTATAACTTTAAGTTTGCCCATATATCAGGCTGCTATTTACCTGTTTCAAGAAAACAAGCAGCTACAATTTTAAATCCAACTAACACTTGTATATGTTATAACAATGATCAGGCTACTGCTGTATATACACGGCAAATAATCTCTGTATGTGTTTGAATTTACGGCGGTAAATAGTGTTACATCCAAACCGCCCACAACGCAAAGCAACTTCACACTGAACAGGATACTAAGTTACTGCATCATTTATACACAGTAATCAAAAACGCCTTGCTCTTCAAACATCATAGAGCTAATACGATAACCTCATATATTTATGCTGACTGCTTGTTCTCAGTACGCTATTGAAGATATAATATTCTGATATATTAATATCAATTTGATATCTGTAGCGCATACAAACATAATATTATCCAACAAGCTTTCTAAGAACTCGATTGCATATTTATAGGTATCGATACTGTGATATTATTGCAATAGTATTACAAGGTTATTTACAATAAACATTAGCAAAGCAATCTTACATTGAATATGATACCAAGTTACTGTATCATTTATACGCAACAATCAAGCAAGCTTTGCTCCTCAAACATCACTGAGCCAATACGATAACCTCATATATTTATACTGATAGCTTATGTCCAGTACGCCATTGATAGGGTAAAATATCCAGATACACTAATATCAACCTCCTATCTGCAGCGCATATAAGCATATTATTTTCTAAAAAGTTTTATAGTAATTTGAGCACATATTTATAGGTATCGATACTATGTTATTATCGCAATAGCAATACAAGATTACTTCATATTGAACACGATACTGAGTTACTGTTTTATTTATATAAAGCATTTAAGAACGCTTTGCTTCTCAAATGTCATTGAGTTGACACAATAATCTCTTATATATTTATACTGATTGCTTGTTCTCAGTACGCTATTGTAGTAAAAAATAAAAATACTCTGATATACCAATACCAATTTTTATCTGTAGCGCATGTAAACAGAATATTATCTAACAAGCTCTCTAGTAACTTGACTGTATATTTATAGATATCGATACTACGATATGACTGCAACAGCACTACAAGATTACTTACTATAAATATGAAACTACATGCTACAGAAATATAACAATCATTTTTGAAACATTAACAAACTGTCAAACAATACGCTATCAAGCCGTTACAGTATCTAAACATAACTACTAAGAATCTCTTTTGGTTCGAATGCTACTAAGTGGACATAGTAACTTCTATAAGGCACAAATAATTATTTGTTCACAAACACTGTACAGAAAGGTCTTAATATTATCATAAAGCATTAGACCTTAGTGCTAATTGGAGATCAAATATTAGATATCCAACTTTACATGTTGCTATTTATAACGGCCATTTGTAGTCTGCAATTGTATTATTCTAATATTACAACTTAGTCACCAAAATCAATCCTGAAGATCTAAATGTCATTATAAGACATTTATGATGATATTGATATACTTTTAATGAATGAAAGAGCAACAATATATCTATTCATTTATAAGGAGCAACATTACCCAGGATACGTTTATTATTAAGAACTTATTATAAACCTGGCTCCCAAGACATTATACCTATAAGTGTAGGTGGGTTGTACATAACAGAAATAGGTATTACATACTAAGGGGTACTTAACACTAACCATTGTGGTCCTATTAGTGAGTACTGTATACAATTCTGTTTAACCTACTACACAATCAGCACATCAATACCATTGGTGGAGTTATTAATAGTTATCTGACAATACAATTGATATTTTAATTCGCCTGGTATTATACAGACGAATCACTCATCACAACTACTAGTTGTCTAGGGTTTTTAAGTGTGCCCAATTTTTAATCTATACTATTAAAGTTCAATTTTTAATGTGTCAATGTTTTACACATACACACCACATCACACGTACATAATCCAACATATGAGGGAGTGAGTGCTATTTTTGTGTACACTTTTTTTCACAACTTTCTTTGGTTGTGTATGCTTTAAGTAATTCAGTACACAGCACCTAAGGGCAAGAGTGATTATTAATAAGGCCAAACCGATACTATTATCAGCCCAACCCTCAATACTAATAGTAGTGCCATCGTACCCCCCTTTTTTCTTCAAAAATTGATTCTTACTAAAGCCTGGACAAAATTCTAGATATCTGGAAATTTAGCAATCTTCATGTGAAAATAGACAGAAAGAGCAGAGATCTGTCTCTTTAAGGAACTAGCAAATAAACCCTTATCCAAACTATGCTGAAGAAATTGAAGAATACTAGGCATTCTAAAAGAGTGACAACTAAACCCATTTTACAAACACCAGGAAATAAAAGCTTTCCAGACCTTGATAAATCTTCCTTGTCACATGTCTACAGGCCTGAATCAAAGTTTCAATGACATAATCTGAAAAACCTCTCTGACTTAATATTAAGCATTTAATCTCCAAGCCATGAAGTTTAGAGATTTTTGATGCTGGTGAAAGAATGGACCTTGAGACAGAAGGTCATGATGTAGATGATGTGGCCACGGTAGACAACTAAAAATCTATACAAGATCCACAAACCATGTCCTGCAAGGTCAAGCTGGAGCAATCAGGATTACTGATGATACCTCCCTGCTTTATCCTGGCTATTACATTTAGTAACAGAACAAGAGAAGGAAAAATGTAAGCCAGACAAAAAACAACAACAAGGAGTTACTAGAGTACCCACAAACTCTGCATGCACCACTTCTGAAAGGCCCCATATGTCTAAAATCTGACTGAAAACTTCCAGATGAAGAGAACACTCCCCTGGGTGAAAGGATTGACTACTGAGAAAGTCTGCTTCCTAATTGCTAACCCCTGGAAAATGAAATGCAGAAATTATACAGGAATTGATCTCTGCCCAAGTCAAAATTTTGGAAACCACCCCCATTGCCAGGGAACTGCAAATTCCTCCATGATAATTGTTACAAGCCACTGCTGTGACATTGTCTGACTGGAAACACAGATATGTCTCTTTTTAGAATTGGCCAAAACTGAAGAGTCCTGAAAACATGCACAGAGTTCCAGAACATTTATAGGCAACTTAATTTCTAGACGTAACCAAGCTCCCTGTGCTTTCAGAGTCCCACAGATTGCACCTCAATTCAAGAGACTTGCATCTGTCAAGATCACAGTCCAATTTGGATGGAAAAAGAGAGGCCCCTCCTAACAATGGACCAATGATTGATCTACCAAGAATGGGAGGGTCTTGTATTGGCATCCAAAAGAATATTTTGACCCAACTGAGCACAATCACTGCACCACTGAAAAAGTATACAAAGCTGAAGAGGTCTTGTGAAACCGAGCAAAAGGAATAGCATCTGAGACTGCTATCATCAGACCTAAAACCTCCATATAAAGAGCCACAGAAAGAGAAAGAGAAAGAACTGACCGAAGATTTACACAAGCTAAGATTAACTTCAGTCTTCTCTGTTCTTTTAAGGAAAGTCTTGTGGAGACTGGATTAATTATCATACCCAGAAACATTTCAAATAAGCTCTTGAAGAAACAACACAAGTCTTTTGGTATGAGATATTGCTAAATGTAAAGATTAGGCCTGTATCAAGTTATCATCCAGGTAACAAACCACCAAAACACTGAGCTCTTATTACCAAAAAGAGAGAGCCCAGAACCTTCGAAAAAGAAAATCCTGGGAGTGGTAGCCGGACCAAACGATAGAGCAACAAACTCTAAGATTTGCATTCCTGTAAAAGTATTTTTTAAAGTAATGATGATCCCTGTGAATAGGAATATGAAGATATCCCATATATATATATATATATATATATATATATATATATATATATATATATATATATATATATATATATATATATATATATATATATATATACACAGTATATATATATATACACAGTATATATATATATATATATATATATATATATATTATCTATAAGTAGGGGTAGGAGGGAGGAGATAACAACACAAGTATAAATAGTTTGAAGTGCAACCCTTTTATATAATATACACAATATTAGTAAAGAAAGGGAAAAATTGCACATAAAAACGTTTAGAGAGAAAACAGTTTCTCTCATATTTATTAACTGCAATACGCAGGTGTCAAGATTGGATATCATTAGCACGGATACAAGTGATAAATGTGACATACAAATAAGCAAACAGTATAAAAACACTACAAAAAATATACATTGGAAATTGAGAATAACAAATGGGTACAGGAGGTTAATTTCCACCAAGGTTAGGAATCCGTATTATAATAACAAACACATTCTGCTATAGCTGGCCAGCTAAAGAACTGTACGCAAACCAACATGGGGGTACCTCCCAAATCGTCCACCTTTGTGCTTCTCACAGACAGCTTTCAATTGGAGGCTGGTAAAACAACCGGTGGGTAAATGGCTTTGTTATGCCACGGATCCGTGTATACACACCACCTTCACGCTCCTCTCCTTGGAGCTTCCAAATCTCGTGGTGGTGACATCACAGCGAGGGTGTGTCAACAGCCATACACAACTCTCCTCTGATTGGTGGAATATCGATTTCTCTGCCCAAACCGGCGTGGAGCCCGTCCTGGCTCAGGTATTATAATGCAAGTGGCTGCGATGTGAAACAAGCACTGGGGTAGATCCGTAGACTGAACACAGTGTGGTAATCTTGATTTAGGCAGTGAACACAGTTCAGTGTAAAACAGCTTGGCGGGGTAGATCCGATCCCATCTCTCAGATGATTGCTGGATATCCGGAAAATGCCTCCCACCAGCTTCCAAAACACTGCAAACTTTCAGTCTCCACACAATGCAAAGTCATATGTCCCAATTCTCCAAGACATATTTCCTCCAGACCAGACCCAAAGAACACCATCCACTTAAAAGGAAGATACAGAAGTCTGGATTTAGAAACCATGTCAGCAGACAACAAAGCGCATCCAGTTTAAAACTTCTAAAGCCATATTATTAGCACTGATCTGAATAATGTCAACAACTGCATTACAAATGAAAGCATTAGCTATTTTCTGCAGACTCCTCAGAAAGCTGCTCAGATAAACCCTCACACCAAAAGGTAGAAGTTGCAGCTATGCAAGCAATACCAATTGCAGGCCTAAAAAGAAAACCTGCTTGCTGAAAAGCCTGTCTATGAAAAGTCTCTAATTTTCTAGTAGTAGTTCTAGCTAAAGTAGGAATAGACCCCATCCACTGTAGGAACTGGAAATACCACTGGAGACTTAAAAATCAAATCCTGTTACTTAACAGACTTAGCCTCAGAAATGTTTAAACAAAAAAGAGGAAGATTCAGTTTCTTGATCAGTGACTGACACTTGGTCATCTGAAAAAAACTTCACCCTTAGAGAATAAAGAAGAAGAAGCAGGACCTGCAATTATTTAGACTTTGTCAGGCACAACTAAGAAAGAAAAAATGTGTGCAGCTTAGTTATTTGGACCACAACTGCTGGGAATGAAAAAAACAATAAAAATTGTATGGTTGTTTGCAACAGAGTGATAAGGTAAAACAAAGTTTAGGAATTAGGCAGCTATGTAAAACCTTATTCCTTATTGCAAGGTTTTAATATACAGGCAGTAATTGAGCATATTCCCTATGGCTGCCACATGTGTCTGGGTAGTCACTGTGAGAAAGTAAATGCAGCAGGGATATGCTCAGATAAACCTGAGATTTTACCATTAATGAAGGAAAAAATAAATAAGCAAGGAAAAAATGGTACTATGATCATAGAAAAAAATAAGCAATTGCAATTGTGTACAGAGTTATGGTAAAACAGCAGGATATGAGGGAATGAAAATAAAAGTCACAGAAAAATAACAGCAGCAACTGAGATACTAATCTTAGAGTATAGCAGCAAAGTAAAATTCAGAGACTGGCTTACCCCTAACAGGACTGTTATAATGATAGTTGCAAACACCGGGTTGTAATGGCGACTTGCCAGAGGGAGCAGGGAAGCTCAGTAGCAGCTGGCTGATGACGTCACAGCATGAGGAAGTGGAGCTCAGTGAAAAGTGAATCCCAAGGCCGGTGAGCTGCAGGGGAAACTGAGTTAGAGGTAAAGGTATGAATGAGGCTTTTGAAATAGCTGAATCTTCTTGAGGGAGAAGCAGGCAGGAAGGAGAGGATGACAACAAAAATCCAGCTAGGAGGAGTAGAGGAATCCAACAAACAGAAGTAGTAAGATAAATCTTACAGAGAGCAGGCTCAGGTTAAGGTTTAAGACAAACTTCAATACTAAGCAATGTGAAAATGCTGGGAGGGGCCTTAAATAGGTTGATGTTAATGAGAGCAGGATGCTTTAAAGGGACAGTGCAGAGAAATAAGTATGCCATTATCCTGACAGAATCCCCCCTCCAAGGAGCCACTCCAGAGGCTCAAGGCCCAGGACGATCCGGATGTCTTTGGTGGAAATGAGATATCAAACGAGGAGCGGATATGTTGGTAGCTGGTTCCCAGGAATCATCATCTGTAGAGAAACCCTTCCAACGAACAAGATATTCAATACGTCCCCTACGGAAACGGGAATCCAGGATTGAGTGAACTTCATACTCCATTTCAGGGTCGAGAGAAATAGGTGGAAGAGACGTTTGTAAAGAGAAATCCCTGAGATCCTTATAGGGTTTGAGAAGGGATACATGGAATGTGGGATGAACTCTTAAATTATCGGGTAATTTAAGCCGGACAGCATTGGCATTAATGACAAGTTCAACAGGGTATGGACCAATGAACAACGGAGAAAGTTTTTTCGAAGGGGTTTTCAAACTTAGGTGTTTGGTGGATAGCCAGACTAGATCACCTTTTGTGTAGACAGGAGGCGGAGTTCTGCGGCGATCATAATACTGTTTCTGGAGTTGTTTTGCTGCTATGATGTTGGACTCGATGGTTTTAAAGTTGGAAGAGATGGAATCAGACAAATCTGATATACTAGATACTGGAACGGTAGAAGATGGTAGGATGTGAAACTTGGGGTGAAAACCGTAGTTTGCGAAGAAGGGAGTTTGACCAGTAGTGGAATGAATAGTGTTGTTGTAACAAAATTCAGCGTAATGCAGGAAGTCACTCCAAAGATGTTGTTGAGAGGAACAGAAGAGTCTTAAAAATTGTTCCAACCACTGGTTACAACGTTCAGTTTGACCATTACATTGCGGGTGGTAAGCAGTAGTCAACTTTCTCTCAACAGATAAAGTTTTACAAAAATGGTACCATAGTCTGCTAGAAAATTGACTGCCACGATCACTGAGGATTGAAGTGGGAAGTCCATGATACTTAACAATATGTTTGAGAAGCAAATGTACTGTCTCCAAAGCGGTAGGAAGTTTGGAGAAGGGGATGAAATGGCACATCTTCGTGAAGAGATCTACAACGACAAGGATGGTGGTATTCTTTGAAGAGACTGGCAAATCTACAATAAAGTCTAAAGCAATCTCAGACCATGGATTCTTTGGAGTAGGCAAAGGCAAAAGCAACCCATAGGGAGAGTGTTTATCCCTTTTTGAAATGGTACAATTAAGACAAGAGTTTATATAGTCCTTAACTTGAGTTGCCATATGAGGCCACCAGTAATCTCTTTTTACTAGATCCAGAGTTTTATGGATACCTGGATGACCAGCTAGAGGTGAATCATGTACAGATTGAAGGAGAATGAGTCTGAGGGAAGGTGGAACATATATCTTTGAATCATGAGAATAAAGTCCTTGAGTATTAAGTTGAAGAAGGTGTAATGGCTTTGTAGAGTCGGCCAACTGTTCCTTTTTAAGGTTAGATGAGACTTCAAGAGTAAAAGAAATGAAGTTTTCTTTTGGTATGATGGATTGGTCAGTCGTTTGATATGGAAGATTTGTGGGTAACCGGGATAGTGCGTCGGCTTTTTGGTTCTTTCCAGCAGGATGGTATGTGATGAGGAAATTAAAACGAGAGAAAAAGAGATTCCAGCGAACCTGTCTTGCTGACAAGGTTCTAGTGGCCTTCAAGTACTGCAGGTTCCTATGATCTGTATAGATGAGTGTAGGAATGGAAGTACCTTCAAGGAGGTGTCGCCAGTGTTCCAGGGAGAGTTTTATGGCTAAGAGTTCTTTGTCACCAATAGGATAGTTTTGTTCCGCACTATTCAAAGTCTTGGAGTAAAAAGCCACAGGATGTAAAGGTTTTGACAAGTTTTCTCTTTGGGAGAGAACAGCGCCAATAGCAGAATTTGAGGCGTCCACCTCAAGAACAAATTGTAGATTAGGGTCAGGAAAACGGAGTATTGGTGCTGAAGTGAACTTTTGTTTGAACAAATCAAAAGCGGATTGTGCTTCTTTAGTCCACATGAAATGTGAATTATTTTTTGTTAGAACAGTTAAAGGAAGAGCAAGTTTGGAGAAATTTTTAATAAATTTGCGGTAGAAATTCGCAAAACCCATGAAGGACTGAACTTGACGTTTAGTTGTTGGTATGGGCCAATTTAAAACTGCATCAACCTTTTTTTGTTCCATATGGATACCTGAAGGAGAAATTTCATATCCCAGAAAGGATATGGTCTGTGAATTGAACAGGCATTTCTCAGCCTTAGCATACAAGTGGTTACCTCTGAGCCTTGATAAAACTTGTCTAACATGGGAAATGTGTTCCTGATAGGTCTTGGAATAAATTAAAATATCATCCAGATAGATGACAATAAAGACATCTAATATGTCCCTAAAAATGTCATTAATTAAGTGCTGGAAAGTTGCGGGCGCGTTGCAGAGCCCAAAAGGCATCACGACGTATTCGAACAATCCGTATCTTGTTCGAAACGCCGTGAGCCACTCATCTCCAGATCTAATTCGGATGAGATTATAAGCTCCTCTTAAGTCCAATTTTGTGAAAAATTTTGCTCCCTCCAACCTTTCAATTAACTCCGGGATGAGGGGTAAAGGATATCTGTTTTTTACTGTAATTTTATTTAGTTGTCTGTAGTCTACGATTGGCCTTAATGAGCCATCCTTATTTTTAACAAAAAAAATCCCAGCACTAGCTGGAGAGGTGGAGGGACGGATGAAACCTTTCTTTAGATTTTCATCTAAGTAAGATTTAAGGTGTATTAACTCAGGGTTTGAGAGTGGGTAAATATGACCCGTGGGGATCTCAGAGCCAGGTATGAGCTCAATAGGACAATCATACTTCCTGTGAGGAGGAAGATTGTCGCACTGGGTTTTGCTGAATACATCTGCATAATCCTTATAAACCTCAGGAATTTGAATTGTCTCATTGGATTCAGTGGTTTGCAAAATAGTAGCTGGGAAACAAGTAGTAGAGCAGAATGTAGAATTAAATGTGACTGTTGAGGTAGACCAATTTACTTCAGGATTATGAATTCGGAGCCAGTTTATACCGAGAACTATGGGTGAAATAGGGGATGATATTACATCAAATGACAAATACTCCCTATGGTGGTCTTGGGTAACAACAAGTAAGGGTATTGTTTGATATTTAACTGGACCTGATGTGATTGGATTACCATCTATTCCACGTAATAACACAGGAGACCCTTTTTGCACAAGTGGAATTTTATTGAATTTAGTGAATACAGTATCTATGTAAGATGCTGTAGCTCCTGAGTCAATAATCGCGGGAGCGTTGATTCGATGTGACTCCCACTGTAAAAGAAGAGATAAATTTAGGTAAGGGAGAGCATGATCCTGAGTGGTACAACAAAAAGGTTCTTTATACATCTTACCCTTGTTTTGTTTCAGGAGGGAAGGACAGTCCCTGACAGTGTGTTTGTCTGAAGCACAGTATAAGCAGAGGTTATTAACCCTTCGTCGGATCTTCTCCTCAGGGGTTAATGGTCCCTTTATAAAACCTATATCCATAGGTTCAGCAGTTGATTTGCTGGGGCTGGGTGTATTTTGTTTCTTTGCAGGATATTCATGAAATGATCTCTCCTGCTGTCTCTCTCTCATTCTTCTGTCTATAGTTATGCTAAGTGACATTAAAGCCTCAAGAGTATGTGGTAGTTCAGATCTAGACAACTCATCCTTAATTCCTTCTGAAAGGCCTAATCTAAACTGATTTCTCAGTGAAAGGTCATTCCATTGAGTGTCTTTCGCCCATTTTTTAAATTCGGCAATGTAATCTTCAACTACTCTTTTCTTTTGTTTCAAGCCTCGCATTGCAGTTTCAGCAGTAAGCTGTTTATATGGATCCTCATATAGCTGACCCATAGCAGAAAAAAAACTTTCCAACGAATTAAGTATATCATCGTTATTCTCAAAGTAAGTGTTGGCCCATGTGCGGGGCTCACCTCTCAAATAGGATATAACTGTGAGTACCCTTGCTCTATCAGTGGGATAGGTATGAGGTTTAAGGGAGAACATAAGCAAACAAGCATTCTTGAAATCTCTATACTCAGATCTCTCACCACTAAATTTTTCTGGTGTACTAACCTGTGGTTCTAATATAGGTACTCTCTTATCAACCACATCCCTGATATAAGCTTTTAAAGTATCATTTTCTGTTTTCAGAGAATTAACAGCTTCAGTTAATAAATCAACCCTCTGTGTGATATTTTGTACATGTGCGTTCATTCCAGCTGGGTCCATAGTTTTAGGCTTAGTATTATGTCAGGCACAACTAAGAAAGAAAAAATGTGTGCAGCTTAGTTATTTGGACCACAACTGCTGGGAATGAAAAAAACAATAAAAATTGTATGGTTGTTTGCAACAGAGTGATAAGGTAAAACAAAGTTTAGGAATTAGGCAGCTATGTAAAACCTTATTCCTTATTGCAAGGTTTTAATATACAGGCAGTAATTGAGCATATTCCCTATGGCTGCCACATGTGTCTGGGTAGTCACTGTGAGAAAGTAAATGCAGCAGGGATATGCTCAGATAAACCTGAGATTTTACCATTAATGAAGGAAAAAATAAATAAGCAAGGAAAAAATGGTACTATGATCATAGAAAAAAATAAGCAATTGCAATTGTGTACAGAGTTATGGTAAAACAGCAGGATATGAGGGAATGAAAATAAAAGTCACAGAAAAATAACAGCAGCAACTGAGATACTAATCTTAGAGTATAGCAGCAAAGTAAAATTCAGAGACTGGCTTACCCCTAACAGGACTGTTATAATGATAGTTGCAAACACCGGGTTGTAATGGCGACTTGCCAGAGGGAGCAGGGAAGCTCAGTAGCAGCTGGCTGATGACGTCACAGCATGAGGAAGTGGAGCTCAGTGAAAAGTGAATCCCAAGGCCGGTGAGCTGCAGGGGAAACTGAGTTAGAGGTAAAGGTATGAATGAGGCTTTTGAAATAGCTGAATCTTCTTGAGGGAGAAGCAGGCAGGAAGGAGAGGATGACAACAAAAATCCAGCTAGGAGGAGTAGAGGAATCCAACAAACAGAAGTAGTAAGATAAATCTTACAGAGAGCAGGCTCAGGTTAAGGTTTAAGACAAACTTCAATACTAAGCAATGTGAAAATGCTGGGAGGGGCCTTAAATAGGTTGATGTTAATGAGAGCAGGATGCTTTAAAGGGACAGTGCAGAGAAATAAGTATGCCATTATCCTGACAGACTTAGACTTACTTAAACCATAAAAGCTAGTAGAGGGATTATGAGAATCCGCATTTTTAAGCTTACTTGGAGGGGGCATGGCCACCAGGATCTCAGACATAGTAGAGCATACAACATCTTTAAATCCTTGAGCAAAATCTGAAGAACTCCCTTGTGTAGTACAAACAAATTGAAGACATATACCTTTAGAAGCAAGAGCAGCATTAGACTGATTAAAATGCATATGATGATCCATACATGACTTGCAAAGCTGAGCAGGGGGTTATATCAACCAGCAAAGATGAGCAGAGGAGAATATATCAACCATCTTGCAATAGATACACTTAATAATAGTAGGGAAGCGTTCATAGGATCTAGCTTCTAAGGTACAAGCATTAACTGAAGAGGGGACAGAATCAGTATGCTCCATAATGAATAATAGAATAAACAGGCAAGTAATGAAAAAAAAGAACTCGCATAACTCAGGATTGGGAGCTATAGTCCATTAAATATCAACTTCCAAAGGAGTAAATCATTAATGATGGAGATCTGTAAAATCAACGCATGCTCAGTCACTGTTTTCTATTTTACAATTTTAAAGGGACAGTCTACACCAAAATGTTTATCGTTTAAAAAGATAGATAATCCCTTTATTACCCATACTCCAGTTTTGCATAACCAACACAGTTCTAGTAATATACTTTTTTATCTCTGTGATTACCTTGTATCTAAGCCTCTGCAGACTGCCCCCTTATCTCAGTTCTTTTGACAGACATGTATTTTAGCCAATCGGTACTGAATCCTAAATAGCTCCACAGGAGTTATCACAATGTTATCTATATAGCACACATGAACTAGCACCATCTAGCCAGGAAAAACTGTCAAAATGCACTGAGATAAGAGACGGCCTTCAAGGGTTAGAAATTAGCAAATTAGCCTACCTAGGATTAGCTTTCAACAAAAAATACTAAGAGAGCAAAGCAAATTTGATGATAAATGTAAATTGGAAAGTTGTTTAAAATTGCATGACCTGAAAATCGCATGCTCTGGATGCCCTGAGAGGAGGAGTCTGTGCATAGAGCAGCAGGCAGCGCTCCCCTGCAGCTATTCCAGTGGCGGTTGTTCGCGCCAGGAACCCTTGCTGCTGCAGCCACCTTTGTGATTACACCTGGTGAATCCTCTCATAGCGCAAGTTATCATCGGCGCTGAATAAGAACTTATATACCTGGAACTCGACACGGAAGGCTGAATGTTCAGGCTCCCTTGCGGGCCAAAAGAACTACCTAGGAGGACTTTCCCCTCACACCTGGATCTGTGAGTGGGACATGGCAGCCAAGATCACTGGTAACAAGGCTCTGGCAAAAATCTAAAGTCGACCCACACTCACCCCCAGAATTTCAACCGGGACATACTCAGCTAATCTAGCATCTGTTCTCCAAGCATCCACTGACCTACCTGCAGCGCGGTTCACCTGACCGCCCTCCCCGCCCACCGGTGCTGCGTGTGGGGAGCCAGCGGCATCACATAAACACGGACCCACGTTGCTCTGGATCAAGCTCTCCTGTTGTCTACCTCTCCTCCCCACCGATGTTGCGAGGAGGAGACCACATCTTCAGGCTGTGAGCACGAGCACGCTGGAGAGAAGTCGGCGTCTTTGTGTGCAGAGAGGCAGGTCTCGGAGGGGTCTCCCAGAGGCTGTGCTGGTGCAACATCGTAAGGATATATCCCCGCTTGCAGGTAATCATAGTTAAGGCTAGAGGCTGAAGCCGACACATCGCAGGAGGGGTGAGTGATGGTTTAAAGCCAAGACCGCTATATATAATAACATCAGATGGTGGAACCTTGGGAGTAAGGGACCCTAAATTAAAGGATTCTCCTACTGACTAACTTTCCCGCAAAAAGCTTTAAGGTGGCTAATACTGATACAATTAGCTAAAAATTAAAGTTAACAACCTTATATTCAAAGTTATTGTGAGAAAAAAAGGTGGAAAGAACCAAAAAAAAAACAACAACAAAAAAAAAAAAACCCTCAAGCACCTTATAAGGGTTAACTGAAATCAAGAGACTAACCGAACTTTAACACTGAAACTGATTCTATTTCAAAACTCTTTTTTTGTGTGTGTCTATACTATGGTAAAATAACGTTTTCTCCCTCTGTTGAATATTGTTGAATATTTGTATTTTACTCTCTGGTTTTTCCCCGCTCCTTAGCATCCTTTAAATTCTGAATAAAGCTAACTGGTTTAGAAGGTAGACCTTAACAGATAAATGAGATACATTGTTTAGTTGCGCTCAGGTTTACTGATAAAAGAGGGGAATAATCGCCACATAATATACTATGCAGACATTCTTTCGCAGTTGCTTTTCTTTTTTTTGTATAGAAGTGAAACCATCTCACTGACACATTGTATAGTTCAATATATTTTCTGCTTAAACTCAATAAGCTTACATTAGAAACACAGAGATCCTACTGTAGGAAAACTGTTTTAATCTGGCTTTTTTAAGCACTGTATCATCGTGAAACTCAATAACTAGTGTCATCTGCCTGGATCCTAATTTCAGTTAACTATATATTGGCCTGTTACATATAAGGCTTTCATGTCATTTAAGCTCTAAACATTTTAAACTTAAATCTTTACTAATCTCAAAATTAATCTTTTCTCTCAAAGCTCACTAAGTTTATACCTAGGAGCATTTACTCCAAAATTCCTAGTGCTGTATTTACGCTTAAAGACACCTGGAATCTGAAACTGATACTGGTTGAAAGGGTAAAACAGTTTTATAACCCACTGTGAGGTCAACCTAGTCCTATATTGCTATTGTTAAAGGCCCTGTGTCTTGTTATCTGGGGGCAAAGATCTAATTGTCCACTGTCTATATGTACCCTTTCCAAAATAATCTATTCAGGCCCATGTAACCTTTGTGTATCTAGAAATACTTAGACCCGGCCACCAAATAATCTCTCCTTTTTTAGTCACAGAGCTTGACTGTTAGACAGATTATAGTGGCTGTCAACTGAAGGTCACTTTTTTGGCTGTATTGAGTCTTTTACAAATTAAAGACAGGTTAACACATAGCATGACACTACTACATACATAGTGCTATATCCCCAGATAAAGCATAACTTTATATTCAGCCTGATAAGCACATCTCGGTTGAAAGGTGCTAGGGCAGCCAAGGGGTGTCCCTTCATAAATAATTCAGATTTAAGCTCTATTCATTCAACCTTCCTGATCCTCCCCTACAAAAATAGGTGATAAGAGCATACTACATAAAATCGGTCTGACCTCA